>NC_133771.1:8671174-8772304 GCF_003597395.2 Chelonoidis abingdonii | reverse complement strand
CAGGATGCCTACTTCCATATAGCATCTTCCGCCCAAGGAGGTTCCTTCGTTCGTCTCAAAGCTTGTACATCAATTCGGGTCCTCCGTTGGCCCTCTATGGGCCCCGAGAGTGTCACCAAGTGTATGCCTGTAGTCGTCGCCACTTTCGCTGCAGTCGCGTACATGTATTTCCTTACCATTGACGACTGGCGATCCGGGGATCCTCAGAGGGCAAGTCCTCACACACGCCACATGGTCAGGAGAACTTTTCGTAAGCCTAGCCTTGCTGCTCAATGCCGAAAAGTCAACTCTAACCCCCACTCAGAGATAGAGTTTACGAGCCTTCTGGACTCCAATCTGGCAGCGCGTTCTTCCTTTGTCGTGGTTCGCAGGCTTTGACGGGCCGTCATCCGACGGTTGCAGGCAGCGCCTTTGACCTCAATGTACTTGCCTGCTCTCTGGGCCACAGCGGCCTGCATGTTTGTCCGGGATAGCACGGCTCCGCTGAGGCCCCTCAGTCTGGCCTCATTGCTCAGCTCCTTGTCATCCAAGCCGAAGTCCTTCGTGGATTACGATTGTCCAACTTCGGGCGTCCACACTCCCTAATTGGTGGGCTGACCAAGTCTTGGTGTGCGCAGGGGCTCCCATTCCATCTGCTCCACCTTGTGTCCCTGACAACGGACGCATCAGACTTGGGAAGGGGGGCGCCATCATCGGGACCCTGTGTACCAAGGCTCTGTCCTCGCCACGAACTATCTCCACATCAACGTGCGGAGTTGAGGCGGTCCGCCTGTTGCTCAAACATTCATCACAGCTCCAAGGCCGCTGTGTTCGGATTCCCACAACACAACACTATGTATTATAAAACAAGCAGGGCGCAGCAGTGAGGTGTCCCTCCCTCCCCCGTGTCGGGAGGCTTGAGGCTTGGGACTCTGCAAGCCCACTCCATTCACTTGATCGCATCCTTTCTTCCCGGGGTTCGGAACACACATGGCAGATCGGCTGAGCAGATCCTTTCTTTCCTGAGTGGTCCTCTCACCGGACATTGCTTCTTGCGCTCTTCTGGAAGTCGGGGATGTCCCCGGAGGACCTCTTCGCGTCCCGTGGGAACTAGGAAATGCCTGATGTTCTGCTCTTTTCAAGTCTTCAACTGGGTTTGGTGCGGACGACCTTCCTTATTCATGGGCGACGCATTTGTTTCTACGCGTTCCCACGTCGTTTTCGCTAGTCCACAAGGGTCTTCTGAAGCGTGCGCAGGGACAGGGCCCGCTTTGATCCTGATTGGTCCAGCGTGGCCGGCAGCCAATTGGTCTCCATGGTTGCTGGACCTTCTCTGGTGCGCTGACCCTGTCCCCCTGCCTCTCACCTGGACTGATCACTCAGGACCAGGCAGGCTCATACCCAGACTTCAGTCGATGCACCTACAGCGTGGCTCCTGAATGGGACCCGGTCTGAAAGCGTTGCTCTACCCCGGGCGGCAGGTGCTCCTTTTGAAGCAGAAGCCTTCTCGAGCGCAACGTACTCGCAAGTGAAAGTGTTTTGCGTGCTGGCCGGAATGGCACTTCCTCCCCACCGAGTTCCATCTCTAATATCTTGATTACCTCTGTCCCAAGCAGCAAGGTCTGGCGGTAGTGTCCTCTCTCCGGTTCATTGGGCGGCCATCTTCACTTCTACCGGAGCAATGGCCGCTCTGTACTTTTCTCACCCAATGTGACTAGGTTCGTTAAGGGTCTGGAGCTGCTTTACCCCAGATTCGCTGCCCCGTCCCTCCTGGGACCTGAACCTGTTTTTGGCCCGACTCATGTCCCCGCATTTTGAACCGTGGCTAGTGCTACCCTTCTCTATTTCTCCTGAAGGACTGCTTTCCTGGTAGCCATCACCTCGCTAGACGGGTATGGAAACTCCGGCTCTCATGGGAGCCCCGTATACGTATTCCACCGGAAAGGTGCAGCTGAGACTGCATCCAGCTTTCTCCCCAAGGTAGGTCTTGGCCTTTCAGTCAACAGGAGACTTTCTGCCTTTTCTCCCGAAACCCCATTCAATCTCGCAGGGAAGCAGCAGCTGCACGTCTTTAGACGTTCTGAGGGCACTCGCAGCTTATAGAGAGCGAACCAAAGCGTTCCGCAATCCCCTAACTTTTCGGCCATAGCTGACATGCAAGGGTTGCCCGTTTCATCTCAGAGGATCTCCTCGTGGGGAGTAAGTGCGTCCTGTATCCGGGCCACGTGACTGCACATTCTACAGGGCTTCAAGTCCTCATGTGGTGGCTTTCCTGCCACATGTGCCCATCAGGAAATCTGTAGGAGCCGACCTGGTCCTCCCGTCATACCTTTGCGTCCCATTACTGGTCCACAGTCAGAATGACGCGGCCTTCAGCTCCACTTGTACGAACGCTTGGACATCTCACTCCGACCCACCGCCTAGGTAAGGCTGGGAATCACCGACTGGAAATGGAATGATGAGCAATCACTGAAGAAAAAGATGTTACTTACCTTTGTAACGTTTGTTCTTCGAGATGTGTTGAGGGCCGGTGTTGTTGCTGAGGCCTGATGGGTCTGCGCTGGGTGACAGGTGTATGCATCCCCAACGAATGCATAGTGACCCTATTGTCTTTAAGGCTTTGCAGCCGAGGGTCAGTCTTGTCAAAGAACAGGCCCTGGCCCTCAAACGGAAGGTCCTGGATGGTATATTGGAGCTCCGGAGGAAGGCCAGAGACCTGTAGCCAGGAAATGCGGCGCATAGTAACGCCAGAAGCTAGAGTCCTGGTAGCCGAATCTGCGGCGTCCAAAACTGCCTGCAGGGAAGTTCTCGCGACCTTCTTGCCCTCATCAAGGATCGCAGAGAACTCCTGACGCGCATCCTGCGGAAGCAGCTCTTTAAATTTGGCCGCCGCCGCCCAGGTGTTATAGGTGTAACGACTAAGTAGAGCCTACTGGTTGGACACCCGCAGCTGGAGGACCTTCCGGCCGAGCAGGTCCATGTGCCTCGCCTCTTTAGACTTGGGGGCCGGGGCCTGCTGACCATGGCGTTCCCTCTCATTCACAGATTGGACGACGAAGGAACACGGGGGCGGGTGAACATACAGATATTCGTAGCCCTTCGAGGGCACCATGTACTTGCGCTCCACTCCGCGAGCAGCGGGGGGAACGGATGCCGGGGACTGCCAGATGGTCGTGGCATTGGCTTGAATAGTCTGAACAAAAGGAAGGGCGACTCGAGTGGGCGCGTCAGCCGATAGTATGCTCACTACCGGGTCCTCAATCTTGGAGACCTCCTCAGCCTGCAAATTCATGTTTTGCGCCACGTGCCTGAGGAGGTCCTGGTGTGCCCTGAGGTCAAGCGGAGGGGGACTGGTGGATATCGTTCCCGCCACTGCCTCATCCGGGGAGGATGACGAGGAGAGACCTGGCAGGAGCGGATCTGCCGAAGGCTCTGCCTGGAGCACTGCGTCTGACTCTGGAGGGTGCTCAGGGTCTTGAGGCTGAGACGACCTCTCCTCTGTAGGGGAAGGAGGAGGACGGGAAGATGTGGCCTCTGGAGCCCTGTGTTCGGAAGCAGACGAACGCAGGGGAATCTGTTGAGGGCCCTGGGCTTGGTGGTACGCCCAGGGAGTCCAGAAACCCCACTGCTGCGGACCATGCTCCTGAGGCTGGGGCTCGTGAAACAGAGCAGCAGGCCTGTCTGTGTCCAGGTACGCGCTGTCCGCTTGTGAAGAGACCGACGGCTGGCGTGACGGCCAGGGAGGAGCCGAACGGGAGTGGTACGGGCCCATTGCTCCTGATGGTGGAGACCTCCTTGGTGCCGGAGATCGGTGCTGGGAGTCATAACGGTGCCGCGATCGAGACCAGGACCTGCCATCATCTCGGTGCCGGAAGGTCAACCTGGATCTAGACCGCCGACGGTGAGAACGGCTCCTCGAATCTCGGTGCCGGTAGCGATGGCTCGAGCCGGAGCGGTGCCGGGAGTATCGGGACCGGCGTGATGAGGACCTGCGCCACGAGTACGACCGGTACCGCCGCGGAAAGCGGTGCCAGGACTGTGAGCGGCGTCTTGAGCGAGACCTCCCACGGGACCGGGAACGGTGCCGGGACCTTGATGGTGATCGGTGCCGACTCGCGGAATCCAGAGACGGGGCTCGCATGGTCACTGGCTTGCCCTTAGATTGAGGAACCCGCGCCGGCGGTGCCGGGGGTTGGGGCAGCGCAGGCTCTGTCAGGGCGATGAGGTCCCTAGCCGAGGAGAATGTCTCGGGCGTTAATGGGACCATTAGCTCAACCCCAGATCTTAGTGGGGAGCTGAGAGGGATCGGACTCGACGGACCTCCCAGGCCCGGAATCGACGGAATCCCTGGTGTTGGTGCCGCGGCTGGAGTCGGTGCCGGGTGTTCCGTCCGAGCCTGCTTGGCCGGGGTGGAGGACGCTGACAGTCTTTTCCCGGGGCCCGGTGCCAGAGAAGGTCTGTGCCGAGGCGTTTTCGCGGGCCCGGAGTGGTCCAGTGCCGTAACTGAGACAGTACCCGGTGCCGAGGACGAAGGGTTAAGCGCCGCTTCCATGAGGAGAGTCTTTAGGCGCTGGTCTCTCTCCTTCTTGGTCCTTGGCTTAAAGGCCTTGCAAATTCGGCACTTCTCAGAGATATGCGATTCCCCAAGGCACTTCAGGCAGGAGTCGTGGGGATCGCTAGTGGGCATCGGCTTTTTGCAGGCCGAGCACGGTTTGAACCCCGGAGAACCAGGCATGAGCTCGGCACGGGGGAGGGCTAGAGCCCCAAGCCCGTTAACTATATACAACAAGTAAATAACAACTATAAACTATTCTATACTTTAACTATAACTATAACTAGTAGAACAACGAACAAGGAGAAGCTAGGGACGGGGAGGACAGCTATGCCGCGCTCCACAGTTCCAACGACCGACACAGTGGTAAGAAGGAACTGAGGAGCGGATGGGCAGGCAGGGGTATTTATCAGCCGCCATGGCGGCGCCACTCTAGGGGGCGACCTGCCGGCCCGCCGGAGTTGCTAGGATAAAAGTCTTCCGACGAGCGTGCACGCACGGCACGTACACCTACTGGAATGGATATGAGCAATCACTCGAAGAAGAACAGGTCCATATCCTCGAAAACATGTATCAGGTCGAGTTAAATACTTTCCAAACTGCCCATAGACTCACTACTCTCTGTGTGGAAACAGATGTCCTCTGCCAAATCACAAAGGTCTTCCAGCCATCCCATGCTCATGAGCATCTTGTATGGGGTCTGTTGGGGGGAGGACTATTGTTATCTATTTGTCTTTGTTGCAGTTGCTATTACTGCCTCTGCCCAATATCCACCCCGCGTACCCCACCACAATCAATAACCCTAGTGTCACCAATTTATAGAAATAATAACCACCCCTCTTATTTCGATGTTCAAGACTTAATAAACACCGAAGTTGACAACTTAATAACCACCAAGGTTTAAAAGTTTGATGCCATAAAAGGCATCAAAAGGAGGGAATGACAGGGAACATAACTCCCCCTGCCCCCCCCCCGTCTTGTTGGCTAGAGCTTGCAACTATCTTTATAGGACCTCGTCTTACCACCACAACCTTTTGGAAGTTTTCCTGTCGCTGGCACGGATACTGCATCGGGACCTGATTAAATAATAATCGATCAGTCCCTGCTGCATTGCCTTTGACATTGAAATAAGCATCTGTAAATTTTCAATATATAATATTGTAACAACTATATGCTTTTGGCTTTATCTTATAGGCCCGTGTATGCAGGCCTTAGGCCTCTGGCTAAACTAATACTAACTAGAGCCAGAGTCCTAACTGCTCAAAATTAAGCTTGTTTGTTAGCACCCTGGGTATGAGGAAACTGGGTATAAAGAAACTGACAAAAGAGGAACTGGGAGGGGGACAAAGGGTCCCATGGGTGCCAGCTCAGCTATAGCAAGTATAGTGTGGCAATTATTGCTTGCTTAGGGTAACTCCAAGGAGGGGTTACCGGATGACCAGCTCAACACTGCCAAAGCACATGAAATATGTTAAAATAGCTTGCTAACTTGCAATATTTTATATGGTAATGGCTTTTGCAATATGTAACTGCAATTAAGGGGTTATAGAACAGTCAGCATAATTTCAAAAGGACAATAACAGGAAATACCCCAAACCGGACTAACAGTAAAATAACCTGCTGATCTGCAATATTAAATTACCAGATAAGGCAAATAACTTGTGTAATCAATATGACGTTTTGTGGTTTTAACCTTTATAAGCTTGGTAAAATTTGTAAGGGACAGAGCAGCCTACCCCTTGTATGGGGACTCGCTGTCTCTCCCTGGATGCATACTTGTAACTCTTGTTATAACAATAAAGGTGCCTCGGCTTGTCTGACCCAAAGTCAACTAGGTGGTCGTCTTTTCCCCCACAAGCCTTACCTAGAGATAAACCTATGTCACAGCACAAAATCTCTTGCAAACAAAATGGGATGAACTTATTTTTGTAATTGTTAATACAGCATTGTTGGGTCTTGGTACTTGTGGAATGTGTGTGGTAATGATTCATAAATTTGCTTATATTTTCTAAATAAACAGTTATTGAAAAGAGAAATATGGCAGTCCCTAGGTATCGCTGTGTAGTAACCCCACACAAGGGAAGGGCCATTGGCACTATTTACATTCTATGGAAGTATGTTCCTTAAAAGGTCCACATCAGCTAATATGGCGGATAGTGTTGTGTGTTGGATGTTGGAACCAGTGGATCTGTAATTACTGATCCTATTACCCTTTCGATAGTCTACCCACAACCCTGTGCTCCGTATTCCCGCTCTGTGTCTGGCACACAGAGACTCCCTTCACAGAAGACAGGGGGTATCAATGTCCTCTCGTTCTCGATTCTGCACCTTTATCTTATCCCCCTGTAAACTAAACATCTCGATCTCTCAATCTCTCGTTATACAAAAGTCTTTATTCCTCTTCGTTGCTTATCTGTGGACCACTCTGTTTCTGATATCTTTTTTCAGAAGGGGAGAACAGAACAAAACACAGTGCTCAGTCTAAAAATTATTTCACTCAAATTCTCAGAGGAGATTTCAGGAAGTTATGACATTTTTGTGTGTGGACTATAATCCAGCTGAAGTCAGCACTGTCTAAACTACTGGTGGCGTTATTCTGATACTAATCATTTTCAGATAACAACCAGTCGCCGTTAACCTTGTGGCAATTGTATCTGTGCCTGAGCTGCACCAGAGTAACTGCTGAAATGGAAGGAAAATTAGCATGGCATGGTCAGGGTGCCCTGGGTGACTGGTTTTTACAGATGCCTCTAGTTCATTGCTCATCATAAAAGGGACTAAGTGCAATTCTTTCACATTAATTTTTGCAAAAATCCTCTTGCAATAGGTAGCTAATGAGGGTTATGACTTGCACTCTAGATGCTATATCCAACATGTTCAATGCCTCACAGAGTTTTTAGCTTTGTGACTCCCAATAACCTTAATTAGTTAATGCTAATAAGAGTCACATTGCTAACTAGATAATTGTAACCAGAGATGGGCCTAAACCAAGAGTCTATGTACTTAGTCACTTTATCTTATTGTTTAAATAACTAGTGGACTAAATAGAAAAGGAGAGCATGGCTCTAACTGATAAATAGGTTTCTAGCACCATTTCTGGCTTATATTACTTACAAATGTTTGTTACTTGTTAGCCACTTATAAACATGCCTTTCACAAAAGTATCTGTCATATAAGAATCTGGCAGTTGCTTTTAAGATATAATTTTAAGTATCATGTGAATAATATTACATAATCTTTATAGAGTGCCTTTTATCCCAAAGTGCTTCACAAACTCTATCAATGAAGCATGATACCCTGAAACAGAGGTTATTTAACTGCAACTATAGGTCCTTAAGAGATGCCTCTCAGCGCTGGATTAGAGTATCAGCATTATGGCCCAGAGCCCAAAGAGGCCTCAGTTTTAGGTTCCACTGTGATGCACAAAACGCCTGGCTCCTAACACTGTAGGCCCCTAAACTCTCTCCGCACCTACATTTCTGCTGTAAAAGCTCCTTAAGTTTCTGCCTCTGTACGTGCACACTGCTGCCTCACTCTTGGCAGCTATCTCCTTCCTAAACCCCAGCGCAATCCACAAACATCTGTCTTGCCTTTAGGGCCCAAGCCAGTAGACTGTCTCGGAGCTCACTTACTGGATCCGATCCCTCTCAAAATCTGACCAGCTATTGGAGCAGGGAAACGGGTGCCCTATCTGCCATGCTACAGAGTAATTCTCACTCTCTCCCTGGCCCAATGACTGTTTAATTATTTATCCCCATATGGAATAGCTTCAAAAGGAAAGATTGAGAGAACCCGACATTAGAATATCCCATAGCCCAGGGGCTAGAGCACTCTCCTAAGAGAAGGGAGACCTTGGTTCAATTCCTTTTCCCCTTCTTTCCCCGCTTCCTCCCACCCCCTATCAAGCAGAGAGGGGAATTAAACCTGGTCTCCAACACCCCATGCGAGGGCTCTAATCACTGAGCTAAAACTTATAAGGTTGGCATCTCTTCCTCCTCCAGCCATTTTTCAGGGAGTTAGGCAGGCACCTAAGCCATTCTTGCAATGAACAGCTTGGGCGCCTTAAACTGCCTGATTCCAGGAGTCATAGGTACCGACTCTGTGGGTGCTCCGGGGCTGGAGCACCCACAGAAAAAAATTGGGGGATGCTCAGCTCCCCGTGGCCCCGCCCCGATCCTCCAGCTCACCTCTGCCTCCTCCGCGAACGCGCCGCCACATCCTGCTTCTTCCCCCTCCCTCCCAGCACTTACACCACAACACAGCTGATTCGCAGGGCAGGGAGGGAGGGAGGAGGTGGGGGAATGCGGCGTGCTGGGGGAAGAGGCGGGGCTGGGGCGGGAATGTGGGTAAGAGATCCAATAGGGGCAGGGAGGAGGCGGAGTTAGAGTAGAGACTTTGGGGATGGGGTTGGAATGGGGGCGGGGCCAAGGATTGGGTGGAATCGGGGTGGGAGTGGGGAAAGTTGGCAACTATGCCAGGAGTGGCGCTCTCAGCTGTGGAACCCAAGTGGAGATCAACACCTCCCCACAGCCCAAACTTCAGCACCAAATTCCTTGAGAGGGGCAGGGCTTAGGCCATACCCCTCTGTGATGTTATTGATATAATCTGGGACATATAGACCACTGTTGCAACCATGGTCCTGTAGTGGCACCAAATCTTGTATAAAGGGGATCAAATGAGGTGTCTAAGACAAGGTTATGGTTTACTGGTTATGCTGTCTATATACGTGTATCAATTTTGTAGTTGAAGTTATGAATATTGGCTCTATACTGTCTGTATTTCAAACTTATGCTATGCTTCTGGGTGACATCCCAGAAAGTTGGTGTTAGCTCTGCCTAGCCTACTTGATGGCCCATTAAGGACCATCAGCTATACAATAGACCCACTGAGAGAAGGCAGATACGCCTTGTAACTCAGCAAAGTATGCAGAGACTTGCCCATGTGACTCCAGACTCCCTTTTGCTGTAATTTTCCATGGTAAGAAAAAAGAGATGTTCTTACACCTGGAAAAGACTATCAAAGGCTGATGCCTCATCTCCATCTTGTCTTCAATCCTGCTTCGTACCTCTGGAGGGACTTTGCTACAACAGAAGCTCTACACAAAGGACTGATGACCCATCCCAGCTGGAGATGTTCTCCAGAGACTTGATTTGAACCTGCAATTTATTCTACTATCACCGCTCCAATCCTGAACCAAGAACTTTGCCATTACTGTATGTAATTGATTCCATTTAATCAATTCTAACTCTCATCTACATCTTTTTTCTTTTATGAATAAACCTTTAGATTCTAAAGGATTGGCAACAGCATGATTTGTGGGTAAGATCTGATTTGTATATTGACCTGGGTCTGGGGCTTGGTCCTTTGGCATCAGGAGAACCTTTTTTCTTTTCCTGGGGTATTGGTTTTCATAACCATTAGTCCCCATAACGAGTGGCACTGGTTATGATACTGGGAAACTGAAGTTTCTAAGGGAATTGCTTGTGTGACTTGTGGTTAGCCAGTGGGGTGAAACCAAAGTTCTATTAGTCTCACTGGTTTGGTTTGCCTTAGAGGTGAAAAACCCCAGCCTTGGGCTGTAACTGCCCTGTTTTAAGCAATTTGTCCTGAACTGGCACTTTCAGTTGGGTCCCACCAGAACCAGCATCGTTACATCCTCTCATTGGCTAGTTTAGGCAGCTCCATGCCTGGCGAGCTGGCTTTTGTGGATCCCATTCTTAGGCATCTATCTCTCCCCATTCATTGTATGGGAACCGAGGCACCTAATCCGGGCTTTGTGGAACCCATATTGTTCAAGTGATTTTCTAGGTGACTAAAAGTTAGGCATTTCTACACCAAGTACGGCAAAATCAAAGTCCCTTTGTGGAGCTGGATTTACAGGCCTATGCCTCAGACCCCAGATCATGGAGTGTTATGATAAGATCAGAATCTGCGCTGCCATATAAAAAAATAAGGTTCTAGCCTTATGGGTATGTCTACACTAGACTTTTTAACCTCGAGTTGATTGATTGCTATTTAACTCATTGTTAAGACTAGCCAAGACACTCCCTAAACACTTGCTCTAGACTAAAACTAGGCTTGGAAGCATTCCATTTTTATCAGTAAATGTTGGTAAACGTTCATTTCAACATACACACACAAACCAACAAAAAATATTTCCATCAATAATAATAGAAATTTACAGATAGGCAAAGAAAAACGCTGCTTGAGAACTTATTAGATTTTGATTTAAAGAGATTTACTTTATATTTTTTGACATGTAATGTTGACAATTTGTGTTTTAACGGTTATAAATCTTTAACTTAGTAAATCTCAGCATTTATTCTCATTAAATAATGATTGTCTGAACCACTCTATTGCTTCCCCCTCTCCATAATTTCCTACAACTGTGAAAATGTAGATACAAATCAGAAAGAATGCCTCAGAACAAACACTGATACTACCCACTGAAATTATAAAAAAATGAAAATCTAATTCTGCCAAGCCTCACTATAATGGTTTGTGCTTTACCTTAGCAAACGCTGATCTAAGAGTGGTGCACAAATATTTATAGTCTTATGGCAACACCGTGGCTTTAATCCAGCCTCGTTGCCTCTGCACATACACTATCATGGGGATTCGAGGAACTTGTGCTATGAGGGTTTTTGGAAAACCATGCTCATTAGGATTTGCACATCCATCAGTTTGGCCAGAGCCTGAAGCTATGTAAGAGCGGTGCGAGCCCCAACCGTCTAAATTCCTATCTGACCACATCTGCTGTGGAGTCAAGGAACCTCACTGTTGACTCTGTCGGACAGATTTTGGCCCCAAACTTTCTTTTAGTACATATTTTTATTATTAGGATAATATTAGTGCAGTTAGAGCTTACTTTTTTTCATATTACCACTGTCCCTATGAACCCCCATTAGTGGAAATATGCAGAGGCTCCCTGAAGAGAAACTGCAGCCACTTATGGCCAAACAGCACACTACATTATGGTAGGTTGACCAGATAGCAAGTGTGAAAAATTGGGATAGGGACAGGGGGTAATAGGTGCCTATGTAAGAAAAAGCTCCAAAAATTGGGACTGTCCCTATAAAATCAGGACATCTGGTCTGTCATAAACAGATAGCTAAGGGTTAATGTTTCTTTTACCTGTAAAGGGTTAACAAAGGGTACCAAACACCTGACAAGAGGACCAATCAGGAAACCGGATTTTTCAAAGCTTAAGGGAGGGAATTTGTGGGTTTTTCTTGGTCTTGGGTCTGTCTGTTCTGTGCTCTCTCAGCTATGAGAGGATCTATTTCCAGTCCTTCTAATGAGAGAGAGTCGTCTGTTCTGTGCCTCTCCTCAGCTATGAGCGATTATTTCCCGTCCTTCTAATTTTCTGTTTCCCAGTTGTAAGTACAAGGTATGCAAAAGTATAGTCTTTTTGAATTGTTTTGCTGTATTGCATCTGTGTATCTGGCTGGTGAGTCTTTTGTGTATTTGGCTATAAGGTATTTAAATTGTATTGTTTTGGGGTAAGGCTGTTTATCCCTTTGCTATTGTTTATTCATTTTCTAAGGAAAGCCCTGTATCTTAACATCTAGGTAAGAGAATGTTATTCTATCCTTTCTTTCTTTTTTATTAAAAGTTTTGCTTTTAAGACTGTGATTTCTTTTTCTAGTTGACCCACCAGGAAATTGGTGGAGAAAGGAAAGACAGGGGGAGGGAAAGCTGCTCTCTTGTTTACTCTCTAGTGTCCAGGGCGGAAGAGCTACAGGGAAGAGAGATCGAATCTTTTCTGTTTTCCTTGTCTTTGGGGTTTGTCTCTTGTGGAAGAGAGGAGACATATTCTTGTATGTAATGTAAAGAGGTTGCATCAGTAACTCTCAGTTAGCCTAGAGAGGAAAGTCTGGGTGGGAGAAAGAGGGGAAGGACGTGGTTATTCCCTTGTGGTAAGACTCAGAGCCTCTGAGTCTTGGGGTCCCCTAGGGAGGGTTTTGGGGAAGACCAGAGTGAGCCAAGACACTGGAAATTCTTGGCTGGTGGCAGCCTATCAGATCTAAGCTGGTAATTAAGCTTAGAGGGGTTCATGCTAGCTTCTCAGATTATGAACGCTAAGGTTCAAATCTGAGTAGGAAGCTACGACATGGTCACCCTACATTATGGGGAGGGACAATTTTGATCACTGACACCAAGACAAATCGCTGTTCTCCTGAAGGGTGCTGACAGATCTTTAATGTCATCACACAGAGGAATGGGCCTTGATTTTTAAGATCTTATCTAAAAAGCCTCCACATAGTGAAATGGTTAGTACTGTACTCACTTTGTCTGCCTCAGGATAAGATGATCCTGTGGGGATTTGAACTTTGATTCTGAAGAGTCTGGCCTTTCCCAACATGATGCTTAGACCTCTAAGGTTATGACTACACTGCACTAAGTCTCAAAGCTTGGGTGAATTGACTTGGGGTTGTGCGGTTTGAATTGTGGGGATAAAACCAGAGGTATAGACATTCCCGCTGAGGCTGGAGCCCTGGCTCCAAGTCCTTCCCCCACTTGCTGAGTTTCAGAGCCCAGGCTCCAGCCTGAGCAAGAACACCTACACTGCTATTTTTAGCCCCTCAGCCCAAGCCTGAGTCAATTAACCCAGGCTCTAAGACATGACGCCGTAGGCTTTTCTTTGTAGTATAGATATATCCTGACCTAAGCTGTACCATCCGACTATAAAATTCCACCTGTCCTACAAGGTGAATCCCATTGAATATCATGGAGTTTCTGCAAAAAAACACTCCCCTTCTTGAAGGGCAGTGGGCATTTTAGGCTCCAGGACAACATACAAATATTGTAGCTAATTATAAATAAATTTCAATATTTCATCCACGTTACATCTTTTATGCTTGAATGGCTGACTGCTACTAGGTAATTCACAAGATAATCCTCAATCATTTTCAGTCAAGATTCAAGCAGAAATGTGTCACACCAGGATTATATTATTTATTATTATAATGTAGGATTTAAGACAATATATTTTATCTCAAAGCCTGACACGTTGCACGCAGTTTTCTTGGCTGGCAAATAAATAACTGTGGCTGTTTCAGGATTACCTACAGGTTCAATTCAAATCAGAATTTACTGCGTTTGGTTCTTCTTATCTTATTTGAAACACTGATCATTTTCTTTCTCTTAGATTGTTCATGTGTTTTTTCTTCCACACTACAGTTACGGCACTGTCTTGCATTGAGGGCAATGCAGAGACACACTGCCCAAGAATAGCCCTTACCTCATTCTCCTAAAGAGTGAAGTTTGCAAACTCCCCCCTTCTAAAGCCAGGGGCACAGCCCAATTGCCTCCCTACTCCTTTGCACAGGCTGCCACCAACAGTGAATTTAATCATGTAGAATCCCTCTGCTCCTGTCATAAACAGATAGTTAAGGGTTAATGCCTCTTTTACCTGTAAAGGGTTAAGAAGCTCAATGAACCTAGCTGACACCTGACCAGAGGACCAATAAGGGGACAAGATACTTTCAAATCTTGGTGGAGGGAAGTCTTTGTTTGTGCTTTTTTTTGTTGTTGTTGTTGTTCGCTCTTGGGACTAAGAGGGACCAGACATCCATCCAGGCTCTCCAAATCTTTCTAAACCAGTCTCACATGTTTCAAAATTGTAAGTAACAGCCAGGCAAGGCGGATTAGTTTTATTTTTGTTTTCTCAACTTGTAAATGTCCTTTTTTGCTGAGAGGATTTTACCTCTGTTTGCTGTAACTTTGAACCTAAGGCTAGAGGGGGTTCCTCTGGGCTATATGAATTTGATTACCCTGTAAAGTATTTTCCATCCTGATTTTACAGAGATGATTTTTACCTTTCTTCTTTAATTAAAAGCTTTCTTTTTAAGAACCTGATTGATTTTTCCTTGTTTTAAGATCCAAGGGGATTGGATCTGGACTCACCAGGGATTGGTGGGGGAAAGGAGGGGAGATGGTTAAATTCTCCTTGTGTTAAGATCCAAGGGGTTGGATCGGTGTTCACCAGGAACTTGGTGAAAAAGCCTCTCAAGGCTGCCCAGGGAGGGGAAGGTTTTGGGGGGGCCAGGAAGTGATCCAAACACTGAAATTTCTGGATGGTGGCAGTGTTAACAGATCTAAGCTAGTAATTAAGCTTAGAAGTGTCCATGCAGGTCCCCACATTTGTACCCTAAAGTTCAGAGTGTGGAAGGAACCTTGACAGTTCCTTAAATGTAAGGGCTCTGAATGTGCCCAGCACCTGTGAAGGGATAGATGGCAGGGACAGTGGGGGTTCTTGACCCCTGTCTCTCCCTTGCACAGTTGTGCAGGGAGTGGGCACAATTTGAGCCTGAACCTCTACAGAGCTGCACATAGGAGGCTCTCCTTTTCAGTCTTCAGCATATGCTTATTTATAGGCATTTCCACAGCACTCATCTCAGCTTAGGGTAAGTCACAAACACTCAGGAACCATCCAGACTAGCCTTTACAAAGGAGTGGACTAACCCAAGTAACTCAGGGCAAATAACTCAGGGTAAAAACCTTAATGAAGACAAGCCCACAGCACATATTCACAGGTTATGGTGCCAGTGGTTGCAGTGCCACTAGGGTGACCAGATAGCAAGTGTGAAAAATCAGGACAGCGGGTTGGGGGTAATAGGCATCTATGTAAGAAAAAGCCCCAAATATGGGGACTGTCCCTATAAAATTGGGACATCTGGTCACCCTAAGTGCTACCAGCATTGTACCACCATTTATACATGCATTGCTTTGTTTTTAAAGGAGAATTGTAGCTTTTCACTTATAAAGGAACACATAATAGAAGAAAAGGTGCATGCACCATCCAGAAACATTGCAGTCTTGCATTTCAGTTTCCCAGGTTTGTTGAATCTAAAAAATAATAAATAAAAATAAAAAAATAAATAATTAGAGATATACCAACCTCCTAGAACTGGAAGGGACCTCAAAAGGTCATTGAGTCCAGCCCCCTGCCTTCACTAGCAGGACCATTTTTTGCCCCAGACCTCTAAGTGGCCTCCTCAAGGATTGTACTCACAACCCTGGGTTTAGCAGGCCAATGCTCAAACCACTGAGCTATCCCTCCCCCCTAAATCTATTTTGGGATTCCCTTATCCCCTAATGACTTGATATAAAAATTATCAGGGCTCTCAGAAAACAGTCCCTTACAGGCCCCATAATCCATTTCCACACAAAGGCTCTCGAAGTATTTTACAGACATTCTGATACAAGAATCATATCACCCATCTCTAATGTGCCAGGTGGAGATTAGCAAATAGTTAACTTTAATGGTACATAAGCATTTAAGACAGAAACTAAAAAAAAACAGGAAGCTAGGTAGGCAGAATGAAATTTAATCAGCACCTTGGAATTAATGTGCCCCATATCTTGTGTAAAGTTTTATGTCATCTTCCAGTACCACAACTTGTCAGGGTTCAGTTTTACATCTTGTCTGACAGGTGTGGCCCTATAGGCACCTCCAGCAGCAACACTGGCCCCCAAGCACCAATCTGGGACATTGGTCAATAATGCCTGGGATAGGCAAATCAGGACAATAGCATGTATCAGTTCATTCAAAAAAAAAATCCCAGCAGGCTACAATACCATCAGTGTTGGAAATGGTCCTTGCATTTCAAACATTGTTTTTGTAGACCTTAACTAAAAGTATAATTATTTACCCAGAATTTTACAACGCTTGTCAAGATTTATACAGAAAAAAACTGGCCTCTGTAAACATGTTTATAATCTCATGGAGAAACTCCAATGGATTTTAAATAGCGAAATGTTAAAAACAAAACAAAATTAACCCTACTATGCCACAAAAAGGAAGGATGATTTTATGGCTAAATTCTGCACTTGGTAGTAGGAAAACTGGTTTCTATTCCTGGCTCTGATACAGATTTCCTGTATGACCACTGGGAGTTAGGTGCCTAGATACCTTTAAATAATCTGACCCTAAATCACTTTTGAAAATGAGACTTGTGTGCTTTTAAAAATGTGGGACCCTTAGGGCCTGTTCCAAAGCTCAATGAAGGCAATGTAAAGATTCCCATTGACTCCAATGAGCATTGGTTAAGATGCTGAAGCAAGATTTTTTTTTTTTTTAAGTAGCCACTGATACTGGATGTCCAACTTATGAGGACCTGATTTTCTGAGGTACTGAGCAGTGATGGTTCTAACACTTCCCCTCTCACAGTGGTGTTGTGAGGATAAATCCATTAATGTGCGAGGTGCTCAGATAATACAGAGATGTCTATAGAAATAATACAGAAAAGTCTAAAAATATCAATTTTTAAATGCTGACAAACAAAAGATAAACAATGTACTTCTATTTGACAGTCCTATTTCTCCCAAAAAAAATCTACATTTTTTTCCTGTGGTGACTATTGTAAGTCAATTAACGTCAGAGTTTGGCTAACTGCTTTAGGCATCATTCTCTTCTCATTTACACCAGCAAAAGTAAACATCACTGAATAGGGTGACCAGATGTCCCGATTTTATAGGGACAGTCACGATTTTGGGGTCTTTTTCTTATATAGACTCCTCTTACCACCCACTCCCTGTCCCAATTTTTCACACTTGCTGTCTGGTCACCCTACCACTGAACTCAATGGAGTAAGAGCAATGTGAGTAAGAGAATTAGCCAATTCTATGATACATTTTTACTTATTGTCCTCATGAAAATTCTAGCATCCTAAATTCTTCTTTAGGGTCAATGCCTGCCATTGCAGACTGCTGAGTGGGGGCCCCAATCCAATGCTCATTGAAATCAATGACACATCTTCCACTGACATCAAGAGGTGTTGGATCAGGCTCCAAACGCATAATTATAAGGGGTTTTTTAGATGGCTAATATCGATTTGAAGCTGCAATCTGAACAGATGAAAAAATGGAATGTCGTATTTTATATACAACACACTCTATAAAATGGACATTCACACAGAGCTAATTTTCTGATAGCTCAGGAATTATAAAATAAAAAGAGGGCATAAACAGCCTCTGTGAGTTCCTGAAGGACACAGCACATACTGCTTCCAAGGCCTCATTACTTTTGTTTTCAGGAGCAAAAGGAAAGA
Organism: Chelonoidis abingdonii; assembly: GCF_003597395.2. Lineage (NCBI taxonomy): Eukaryota > Metazoa > Chordata > Testudines > Testudinidae > Chelonoidis > Chelonoidis abingdonii. The sequence continues at coordinate 8,754,718 of NC_133771.1, read as the reverse complement.
GATGTGATCCTTTGAAATACAAGAAAGACTTCTGCCAATCAAGGACAGCTTTTACTTTGCATTAGAGATTTTATTATCTCCTTATTAGTGCATAGTGTACTTAAGGAATTGTCCTTGGGAAAGACCCAGTGAAATGCAGCATTTTGTAAATATCTGGGGCCTGATTCCCCATTACTCTGCATCTTGTTCAGTTATTGTCACAGTTCAGGGAAACTGCACCTGTATTCCCTGTCTATGGTCCAGCAAAGGCACCCATGCTTCGGCTACCAGTTCCCGAGCCGTAATCTCTCTTGGGCAGAAACCCGTCTTTCACCTTCTGGCCTAGGGTTTTTCCAGGCTAAACAGTTCCCTGCCAACTTTCTGTTATTCCTCAGCAAGGCAGAGCCCCTAAACAGACCTGCATTTGCATTTCGCTTACTCTTTGAGGGCTTTAAACACTGTTATTGCCACAGTTATACATTACCATATAGCTGTTTCTAAGCAAGCACATTTAGTCTTAAGGTCAAAGCATTACAGAGAAAACATTAAAAACAATAAAAGAACCTTCACACATGCTATTAACCTTAGCAGAATTCATCCCTGACTTCAAGAAAAACTCTGGGCAGTGAACAGTCCATCAAAACCCCACCAAGAGATTTTTCTGTGGTCACAAGTTCCGAACAGCTGTTACCTCAGAACAAGCACATAGACTGGGCCAGGTCCTTCCAACCCTTCCCAAGAAGGATTGAGACTCCCCTTCAAAGGAAGGTTTGTTGGATCAGAAAAAAGGCCCTGACTCAGTTTTAATGCAGGCCATTTAACCAAAATTCCTTTATTTGTCTGTTGGTCCCTGGAGAATGCCTTTTGAACCAGTATATGTGAGCCTCTCTCCAAGGGGCTGTAGTTCTCTGGAGGTGTTACAACCTAAGTCAGTCTGCTTATCCGCACCCCCCTAAACTGTTTGTAGTTCCTGTACAACTGTGGTCCCCCTCAACAAGGAATTACATACAATCCCTGGCTCACAACAATACATAAACTTAATCCGGTAGAGTTTAACTTTGTTCATTAATGTTTGTCCAAGATATTGCAGGAAATTGCCATGTCTGTCAGAGTCATTGACACAATGCAAAGTAAGTATGAAATGCTACTAAATCAGAATGATAGCATTTTACACCCACTTTGAACTGGTGTCAATGATGACACAATGGAGGGCAACAGAAAATCAGGTTCTTAGATTTTATTTTAAGATTTTTATGACTACTCTGATATGACTAACCTGATTTTCTTCTTTGAGAAGAGAACTGATGTTTTAGATAAGGGAAATACAGTAGATCTGATACACTTGGACTTCAGTAAAGCATTTGACACAGTACCACATGGGAAATTATTAGTTAAATTGGATAAACTGGGAATTAGTACAAGAATTGTAAAATAGGTAAAGAACTGTCTAAAGGGAAGAAGGCAATGGTGAATTATCCAGACTGGGGGAAGGTATCCAGTCAAGTTCCTTAAGGATCAGTCTTGGGACCAATCTTATTTAATATTTTTATTAATGACCTTGGCACAAGGAGGCGTGTGCTAATGAAATGTGCTGATGATTCAAAGTGGGAGGCATCATCGATACAGAGGGAAATTGGAATATTATACAGGAAGAAATGGATGACCTTGAAGACTAGAGTGACAGAAATGGGATGAAATTTAATAGTACAAAGTGCAAGGTCATGCACTTAGGATCTAATAATAAGAATTTCTGCTACAAGCTGTGGGCTCATCAGCTGGAAGCGATAGAGGAGGAGAGAGACGTGTGGGTTGATAAAAGGATGACTCTGAGCCACCAACATAATGTAACTGTAAAAATGGCAAATGCAATCCTAGGATGTCTCTGGCGAGGCATTTTCAGCAGAGACAAAGTATTAATGTCATTGTACAAGGCAGTATTCCTAATCTGGAATACTGTGTACTATTCTGGTCACCCATGTTCAGTGAAAATGAATTCAAACTAGAACATGTGCAGAGAAGAGCTACTAGGATGACCAGGGGGAGAGAGGGCCTATCTCATGAGAGGAAATTAAGAATTTTCTGGTTTATCCTAGCAAAACAAAGGCTGAGAGGAGATATTATAGCTCTCTACAAATACATCAGGGGTAAATGCCAGGGAGGAAGAATCTAAAGGACAATGTTGGCACCAGAACAAATGGGTAAAAACTGGCCATGAACTAAGTCTCTGGCCAAGAATACTGCTCGACTGGTGAGACACTGATACAGCTAGAAGATGCTGTGGGCCAGAATTCTGCTGGGAGCAGGGAAGATTGTGGCACAGTAATGTGACAATCCGGGAATTCTATCAGTACCACTTCCGAATTGTGGATAATTTCATGAAACTATATCATGAAGTTACTGTGTCATAGAAAGCCTACATGAGTTAGCAGGGTTGTCTCATGTCTCTGCCGGGCCAGACAATAGGGTGATCATCACTCAACAATCGTGTACTCGGAGTAAAACAATTTGGGACAACAGGTTTGCTCCAGCTAGGAGAGGACACTTCCTCCACTTGTCTGAAGGGAGGGGTGTTGGGAAAAGGGGAAAGGTTCCAAAAGACAGAACAAAAGCAGCATGTGACACCATCAGGAGTCTATAAAGGGATTCACGGGGGAGAGCCATTTTGCAGCAGATCAAGATGAGGGAAGCTGCTGCAAGGACAGCATAGGCAAGAGGGTAGAGGAGTCTGCCTGCCTGCCTGCTGGAACACAGATGATCCCACTACCAAGGGACTAATGGAAGATATTGTATCTTGGATGTTTTACTGTTTTGGATGGTCAGTTCTCTTCTGTGCTTTATCTGTTACGTAAATAGCAATGTGCTATGATCAATGCAAAGCCTTTCTACCAGCATATGTTAAGCATTCACAACTACCACATTGCCCCTAAGAGAGTTATACAGTAAACCAGAAGCTTTACACTTTTGAGATGGAGTTCTGGGAGAGGAAGGTGTTTAGGTACTGGGCAGCCTGAAGGGTCAGTGCTGTGCCTAAATATGCTGGATGGCAGGTCCTGACACTTGGGGCGGGGTGGGGGGGCTTGCTGGACAGGCTCCAGAAGCTTCACACACACCCTAGGGGATCCAGAGCACACGGGCTTGGTTTCCTCTCAAAGCATTGTTAGTAGAATGGCCAGGAGGGGCGCTCACTGGATCTCTTGGCCCCGCCTCCCCTTATCCCACCCATGTTAACTTGACATGCCCAACCAGGTTTGGCACCTGCAAGCCCTTTTCCTTCAGCAGCCTGTCACAGATTAAGTTTGCAGCGACACAGAAGCATCTTCAAAACAAAGCATTATTTTTCCTTCATCCAAAAGGCATACACCTGTCCCTTCATTTTTCCTTGACAACTTTTCTAAGCTCTGTTTCACAGGGCATGTCTCAGAGACTCCCCTTGAGATGCTACTGTCACTAGGGTTACTATATCTTTCAAAAAAGAGGACACTCCATGGGGGGGGTAGCCCTGCCCCCTATCCACTCCCTCTCACTTCCTGCCCCCTGATTGCACCCCCACAGAACCCCCAACCCATTCACCCCCCCTACTCTTATCCCCTGATCGCCCCCTCCGAGACCCCTGCCCCTAACCACCCCCAGGGACCCCATCCCCTATCTAAGCCTCACTTCTCCTTGTCCCTCACTGTTTCTTGCAACATCTGGCAGCTTTGTTTTAGCTATTTCCTCTAAATTTAAGTCACAGCACATGCACCTGGAACAACATTCTGAAGTCTTATGATCTCTTTAGCTACAGATTTAAATGTCTCCTGACATATAAAAGTAGGGCTAAACTGTTTCTTTTGCTCAGGATGTGGTTAGTAACACGTTAGACAGTATATTTTCTACAGATCATTAAAAAATAAATCTTATGGTTGAACTGTAGTTCTTGAAACTTCATTTTCTTGGTGAAAAGTGCATAATTCATCATTAATAGAGCTTTTACCTGTTATATTCACCTGACAGTAGTGATGGCCATCAGGAATTCCACTGCCTTGATCAAAAAGTACAGCAAAAATTCACTGATTCTCAGCAAGAGATTACAAAGTTGTGGTGAGGTCAAGGCATTTGGCAACAGAGTACTGCTCCACATGCTGACCTTGATACCCAACACAATGCAGTGCCCCAAAACTTTTCTCTTCAGCAGGTGGCTCTTAATAGAGTCACCATTTTTTTTGTGCTCTAGCAGTTTCTACTCTGATAAAACTGGGACAAACTTCACAAGCGGTACAGCTCCAACCGTGGAAGCAATGATGGAAGAAGTAGAGTAGATATGGGTCAGGCATTTTCAGGGAAGTCCCATGGCCTGTGTTATACAGGAGGTCAGAATAAATGATCACAGTGGCCCCTTCTGTCCTTAGAATCTATGAATCTTAATTTTTACCACTATGCCATAACACAAGTGACGTGGTACTCTGTTTGGGAAACAGGGACCATCACATTATATGCACTTATTACATCCCATATATAGACAGAAATAAATAAAAAGACAACCATGATTAACTTTTTAAATTACACAAATTTCAACCTTCCTAATCAAATCACTTGAAAATGACATTCTGCTTGGAAAGTCTGGAAACAGCCAATGTTTGAACTGACAGAGAATTAGGAAAAGCACGCTCCTCCTTGTTAATATGATATAACTAGTTTAGAAGAGAGTTCTTAATATCTATTCACTATTCTAGCTCTGGGTCACCCTTGTTCACATCAAGAAGCCAATTATCGGGTGATTAACTGGGCTGGCTACAAGGTTACTCGATCAAGAAAATGCCACACAGTAAGGTCATATTTTCAGAAAATATCTTTATTTACCTAAACCTCTGCATAATGAGCTCTATGTACTACAGGAACCAAAAGGAAAACCCATCCAATGCACAAACAACCTTTCTTCTTGAAAGAACAAACTAGCATCTGACCCAAAGCAAAAATACTGGCATCAGATCATTGCGGTGTTTTGGATACTTACATCAGCAATTACTAAAGCAGAAATATGTCACCTTAAACTCAGGTCTGGGTAGTAAATAAAGGAGAAAATTTGACAAATATTTCTGGCCCTAATATAGCAATGTCCTTAAACATGTGTGTAACTTTGAACAAGTGAACAGACCCATTGAAGTTACATGTGCTTTGCTGGCTCAAGGACTTTATTTGTAATTTTTAAAACTATAACTATATCCTCTTGCTGATTTGGGGTCCTAACATACTTCTTTTCAAAATTTTCGTATCCCTTTAAATATTGTCTTTGTTCAGATATTTTTGTTAAAAGTGGCCCAGTTTGTAAAGATTTCTCCCCCCCCGCCCCCCGGGACAAAATGTTTCAATCATTGAAAACTTGTATTGCCAGATAAACAGGGAAATTGCTTGGACAGAAACTTAATGGATGAGTTCTGCTCTACCATGCATGACACCTAGGTTTGATTCCCAATGCTTCATTTGCTTGACCAGCAGGAGCTGGGAACACTTCTCCATCTCACTTCAAGTGTCATAACGATTTCATTATACGAGCCCATAGTAACTCCTGTGAGATTGTGTGCAGTAACTATGTGCCTACTGTGTGTTACCATTCTATGTATTCTTTGATTGGTTGATGCAAGATGGGTCAACAGGTCACTAGTTGGCTGGCGTTAATGCATTTGCCACTAGTGTGTCACATTTGAAATCTAGACTCCCATAGTGGTAAAAATAAGGAAGCTTCTCTTTATTGTAACGAACGGCATGTATATCATGTAATGCAGCTGGGCCACAGTAAATAGACTAACTGTTTTAAGTGAATTGGAATAACCTGAGGATAGCTTAATCTCTCAACTGTGATGTTCTCTCATAACGAAAAGACCTGCAGGAATAATTACAGCCCGCACACACCCTCTAGGTACCTGGATCAAAACAGGAAGTCATATCAAAGTAAATTGACATAGAATCGGCATGGCCATCAGTGAGGCTGCTTCTCAGAAACTAGAGCTATATAACGAGCTGTATTAGACAAGTTGAGAAAAGGATTATCTTTTGCATCTCCATGTAGACTTGACATTAAACATTATACTATTATTTTACAAGTAAATCTAAACATATCTGAGTACTGGGAATAGTTACTGAAAGCAGGTTACACTTCTAAAATCCTATGTTTACTCAGACCTTTCATTTTAGATATTAATAAAGAGGTTATTTCTAGTAATTACTGTTCTTCAAGAGTTGCCTCTAAGTATTCACATTTATAGGATTTGGCACCTCTAGTGTCAAACTGAGGAACTGTCTGACAAAGCCACTGGCAGAGTGCAAGAGTGCTGTCAGGCTAGATGACATCATTGGCTCTGTCTATATAAGGTAGCACATCCCTGTCTCCGATCAACTCAGCTCCTTCTTCCTAGCCCACAGAGTCCTAAGATATAACGAACTCCACGGCAGAGAGAAGGCAGGTGGATACTAGGAAGAAATCGATGTAACTCTCAAAGAACAAATAATTTACAAGTCGGTGACCCCTCTTTCTTTTTTGAGGACTTCTGTGTAGTCCCATTTCTGGCAGATGAGCAAACACTGTTGCCAAAGATTTCTAGGCAAAAATGGACTGTAGCTTCAGCTTACCAAAGTGAGCACTGGATTGGTTGCCAAGTCCAATGAATAATGCTTATCAAAAGGAAGAACAGAACTGCATATTGCTGCTTTGAAAATGTCTACAATAGTAGAGTAGATCAGTGATGTGTTTTTAAGCCAAGTACTACTGGTTTTGGAGCTATAATATAACAATGATTAGAACAAATTTTGAAAGAGAGCAATTAAGGACACAGGGTAAACAATAATTGTAATAAAACACAACATGGTGTTACAAAAGGTAAATAGTGCCAGTCCAACCTGATCTCTTTCTTTGAGAAGATTACTGCATTTTCTTTGTCTAGAAAATTGGTTGCTCTAATCCACCTGGTACTCCTGAAGGCATTTTGCAGCAAAAAATTAAAAATTCTGTGCCAAAATTTTTTTAAATTCTGTGCACAATATTTTAAAATTCTGCAAGTTTTATTTGTAAACAGATATAGGCAGAGTTTCCAGCATGGCTGTGGGGAGCACAGGCCACTGGCTGCACAAAGGTGGGAGATCACCCTGCAGCCTTCCCACCCCTCGATCGTCTAGGGCCAGCACAAGGTCTAGCGCCAGGCCTACCCCAGAAACACCCTGAGGCCCTGCCCCTCTATGCCAGGTGCAGCAAATGTGGGGCAGATAGGCTCAACTAGGCAGGATCCAACTGTGGAGGGGCCCAGTGTGAGGGGATCCAGGTGCGGGGTGAGAAGATTCTGTGTGGGACAATCTTGGTGCAGGCAGCTCAGTGGTGGTCTAGGTGTGTGTGGGGGGATCTGGATAGACAGATGCTCGTTGCAGGGTTTCCAGGTCCAGGGGCAATGGGACTCTTCTGGGGCTTCCAGGTGAAAGTGCTTGTGGCTCAGTGGGTGGTCTGGGTGTTGGAGTCTCAGCAAGGGGGGGGGTCTGGGGGAGAGGGACTTGGTTGGCTGGGGGTCTGGGTGCAGCTAATTTGGGGTCCGTGGCATGGGAGTTTGGACATGGGGGCTCAGAGTGGTACAGGGGGTGGAGCTCATCAGAGTAGGGGTTTGAGTGCAGGGAGCTCAGTGGGGGGTAGTCAGGAGGCAGGGGGCTCCAGATGCAGGGGTTGAAATTCAGTGGAGTGGGGTGGAAGGCTGGGGGGGTCTGGATGTATGGTGTGAGGCTTGGGAGGGGTGTCTGGGTATTGGAGGTCCACATGCACGGAGGTAGGATGGATGGGGGGAGCACCTCCCCCTACAGTGACCCCTCACCACACAGTTGAGGAGCGATGGGGGCAGGAATCAGGGGAGGATGCAGGGTCAGACACCACCCCAGACACTTCTTGGAGGGAAGGGGAAGTCCAGTCCTCTCCTGCCTCCAGCCCAGCCGGGACTAGCAGATAATCTGGGCTCAGGGTAGGCGCCACTGGCTGCGGTGTCCACAGCCCTGCAGTGATTTCTCTCTCTGCTGGCTGCTCCGGGTGTCTAGAACGATGTATCTGTGCAGCTAGAGAGTGGTGCATCACTGCTCTTGCAGCTTCCCTTTGCTTCCCTGTCAGAAAGTCATTTTTTCTGCAGGGAAGCAAAGCAATCTGCGGGAGATGTGAATTCTGGGGGAATTCTGTGCCACTGTACATGTGCAGGAGTAAACTGGATTTCAGTAAAGCATTTGATACAGTTCCACATGAGAAATTAGTTACAAGATGGGGATAAATACAAGAATAAAAAGGTGAGTATGGAACTGATTAGAAGAGAAACTACAACAGGACATGCTGAACGGTCAGGCTGGAGATTACTAATGACTTCCTCAAAGACTCGTCTTTGGGCCAATTTTATTTCATTTTCTTTAATGATCTTGGCACAAAAAGTGGAGTTTGCTAATAAAATCTGTGGCTGACACAAAATTGGGAGGTACTGCCACTAAGCAAGAGCTCCATAACCTACAAGAAGATTTGGACAACTTTGAAAACCTGACTAATAGCCATTTTTTCTATAAGCTAGGGACATAGCAGTTAGAAGCAACAAAGGAGGAAAAAAGACTTGGGTGTATAAGCTGCCAAAGTTCCATGAAAGAGGCTAATGCAATCCTAGGATACATCAGACAATGTATTTCTAGTAGAGACAGAGAAGTGTTATTATCATTATACAAGGCACTGGTGAGGCCTCATCTGGAATGCTGTGTGCACTTCTGGTCTCCCATGTTTAAGAAAGATTAGTTCAAACTGGAACAGGTGCAGAGAAGAGCTACTAGGATGCCCAGAGGAATGCTGAAGTTGCCTTATGAGAGGAGACATAATGAGGTTGGCTTGTTTAGACTAACAAAATGAAGGCTGAGGGAAAGCTATGATTGCTCTCTATAAATACATCAAAACAAACACCAGGGAGGAAGAGGCATTATTTAAGTTAAGGGCCAATGTTGGCAAAAGAACAAATGGATATGAACTGGCGATCAATAACGTTAAGCTTGAAATTAGACAAAAGTTTCTAACTATCAGAGGTGTGAAGTTCTGGAAAAGCCTTCGAAGGGGAGTGGTCTGGGCAAAAAAACCCTATCTGGCTTTAAGACTAAGCTTGATAAATATATGGACGGGATTGTATGATGAGGTGGTCCATCTGCAACTGCAATTAGCAAATATCTCCAGTGGCCAGAGATGGGGTGCTAGATAGGAAGAGCTCTGAATTACTACAGAGAATTCTTTCCCAGGTGTCTTGCTTGTGGGTCTCTCCCACACGTTCGAGGTTTACCTGATTGTCATATTCGGTGTCGGGAAGGAATTGTCCCCCACATCAGATTGGCAGAGACATTGGGAAATTTTCACCTTCCTCTGCAGCATGGGGAATGGGTCTCTTGCTGGTTTAAACTAGAGTAAGTGGGGGATTATCTGTAACTTGAAGTCTTTAGATCAAGATTTGAGGACTTCAGTAACTCAGCCAGGGGCTATGGGCCTACTACAAGAGTGGGTGGGCGAGGTTCTGTGGTTTGTGATGTGCAGAAGGTCAGACTAGAGGATCACAATGGCCTCTTCTGGCCTTAGAGACTATGAGCAATGCTCACTACCCCTCTTAGTCCAGTGGGAAAGTGTCTCTTTACTAATAAATTCCCCTTTAAACCTTTTTCCCTTAAGTGGAACAAATTACCTGTAAGATTTTCTGACCAGTTGAGTCCAGTCCAGGGAATAGCACAGAGCCCTTTTCACATCTAAGGATTGTAAGTGGGATTCCCCTGAGTGATTATGGGGTCTGGAGAAGAAAACAGGGAGGGATATAGTCTCAGATTTTGATGTGTAGCAGTATATCTTAGGTATAAAGCTGGAACAAGGTCTCATAATGACTTGTCTTTATGGCCTGTCCACCCTATGCCGTGGTATGGCCTGTCCATCATATGCATAAAGCACTGAGCTCACTAACCCTCCTACTGGAGGTAATAGCTATTAAAAATGCTGTTTGGGTATACAGGTATTTTAAGCTTGAGCGTGGAGTTCACAGGGTAGACCCATGAACGTTGATAAAATTAGGTTCAAGTCCCAGGCTAGGGAAGGTCTTCTAGTGGTGGGAAAGGCATTCATCGTGCCTCAAGAAACCAGGAAGGTGAGAGGACAAAAAACTTGTCTCTAATAAAATTGTGATAGGCAGAATACAGCAACTAAATTGACCTTTGGAGAAGCTACATTTTTAATCTAGCTCTTGCATTTCTTTACTTTTCACACAACACAAACTATATCCACTTGAGTCTGTATCACTTCTAAGTAAATTGTTACCACTTCTGCATGGTAACAGTACTCAAGTTCTGTTAACATAAGGGGCCCATGAAAGTTTATAGACTATCCTACATGCAGCCAGAATGATCCTCCCTTGTCCTTGAGAAAGGAAGATGAATTTGTGAGTTTCTATTTAGATGAAGATGACACAACACTACTATCAGTATTATATTAGCTCTGTCCTCTCAGGTTTTCTTTAGGACTCTGGATATCAAGGGAATGGAGAGACACCACACCTTTTTCCATAACTGGTGTTCTTTGAGATGTGCTGCTTATGTCCATCCAACTTAGGTGTGTGCGCTCACCCCATGCACCAGTCCCGGAAGCTTTCCCTCAACAGTATCCATAGGGGACCGGCTCTGGAGCCCCCTGGAGAGCCGCGCACATGCTGTGGTATATAGGCTGTGTGACAAAGTTCCTCCTCTACCTTGGTGGGTTCTGTGCTTATTGGCAGATTTGCTCACCTCAGTGATCCTTCCCACAGTCTGGATCAACTTCTCCTGTGTCTGATCAGGAGTTGGGAGGTTTGAGGGGAACCCAGGCTCGCCCTCTACTCCAGGTTCCAGCCCAGGGCCCTGTGGATTGCAGCTGTCTATAGTGCCTCCTGTAACAGCTGCATGACAACTACAACTCTCTGGGCTACTTCCCCATGGTTTCCTCCAAACACCTTCTTTATCCTCACCACAGAACTTTCCTGCTGGTATCTGATAATGCTTGTACTCCTTAGTTCTCCAGCAGCACACCCTCTCAGTCTCAGCTCCTCATGCTTCTTGCTCCCAGCTCCTCACACGCACTTCCTCTTCTCTGGCTCCTCCTCGCCTGATTGGAGTGAGCTCCTTTTTAAACCCAGGTGCCCTGATTAGCCTGCCTTGATTGGCTGCAGGTGATCTAATCAGCCTGTCTGCCTTAATTGGTTCTAGCAGGTTCCTGATTACTCTAGTGCAGCCCCTGCTCTGGTCACTCAGGGAACAGAAAACTACTCATCCAGTGACCAGTATATTTGCCCTCTACCAGACTTCTGTACCCCACTGGTCTAGGTCTGTCACAGGTGCCATTGGTTCCCCCAACCTCATTTCCTTCTTGCCGGAAACTCTGACAGTGGGGAAGGAGGGCGGGTTGTGGAATGGACATGAGCAACACATCTCGAAGAACACGAGTTACAGAAAAAGGTAACTGTCTTTTCTTCTTTGAGTGCTTACTCATGTCCATTCAACTTAGGTGACTCCCAAGCAGTACCCCTTGGAGGTGGGTAGAAGTTCACAGATATGTATATTGCAACACAGCTCCACTGAACACAGCATCATCTCTGACCTGCTGAGTGACAGCACAGTGAGCAGTGAATGTGTTCACTGAGGACCACGTCACGGCTCAACAGATGTCCTGGATTGGGAAGTGTGCCAGGAAGGCAGCCGAAGATGCCTGTGCTCCAGTTGAGTGGGCTCTGATGATTGGCAGCGGATGGACTCTTGCCAACTCATAGCACATGCAAATGCAAGAGATGATCCACTTAGAAATCCTCTGCGTGGACACTGGAAGGCCTTTCATTCTATTAGCTGTAGAGATGAAAAGCTGAGTTGACTTACAGAAGGGCTTTGTCCGATCTAGGTAGAAAGCCAGGACCCTTCTTACGTCCAACGCATGAAGGCGCCTCTCTTCACTAATCTCATGGGGCTTAGGGCAGAAGACCAGAAGCAAGACGTTCTGGCTCACATGGAAAGCGGACACCACCGTGGGAAGGAAGGCCAGATGGGGCCAGAGCTGGACCTTGTCCTTTTAGATGACTGCGTACAACAGCTCTGAGGTCAGGGCTCGCAGCTCAGAGACTTGGCTCGCCAATGTCACCGCTACCATGAAAGCTATCTTCCACGATAGGTGAGACAGGGAGCATGAGGCCAAAGGTTCAAAGGGCGGGCTCATGAGCCTGGACAGAACCAAGTTGAAATCCCACTGAGGGACTGGGGACCGAATTTGGAAAAAGTCTCTCAAGACTGCTGAGGAACCTGACTGTTATATCATGGGAGAACACCATCTGCCCCTGGGTTGGCAGATGAAAGGCGGAAATGGCTGCCAGATGCACCCTGATAGAGGAGTGTGTCATGCCCTGGCTCCTCAAATGAAGCAGGTAGTCTAAGATGGACTTCACTGAATAATGTGAAGGGGAGATGCCCCGCTCGGCCGCCCAGGAGAACCTCATCCACTTTGCCAGGTAAGTCTGTCTAGTTGAGGGATTCTACTCTCAAAGAGGACCTTCTGGGCCCCTTCTGAACAGGCCCATTCCTCAGGGTTCACCCACGCAACATCCACACCATGAGGTGGAGGTACGTGAACTTGGGATGCAAGAGTCGACTGTGATCCTGTGATAGCAGGTCTGGTCGGTTCGGCAGGGACCACAGAGGGATCGCTGCCAGGCTCGACAGCATCCTGAACCAGTGCTGGCAAGACCACGCTGGGGCCATCATGATAACCTGAGCCTTGTCTCTCTTGATTTTCGCTAGGACCTTGCTGATGAGTGGAATCAGAGGGAATGTGTGCATCAGGTTTCCTGCTCAAGGCAGGAGGAAAGCATCAGAGAGGGAGCCCTTGCCCAGACCCTGTCTGCAGCAAAACCTGTGGCACCTCCTGTTCTGCCTTGTTCCATCTACCTCCAGGTGGAGCACCCAATTGGAGTAAGAGAAGTCCCCACTTAGGTGATCTGCTAGCATGTTCTTGGCACCTGGAAGGTGACACACTTCTGGATGAATTCCATGGAATCTCAGAGACAGAGTGCCTCTTAGAGGGCCAAGGATCGTGCTCCCCCTTGTCTGTTGATGTAGAACACTGAAGCTATGTTGTCGGTCAAGACTTTGACCACTCTGCCCGACAAGTGAGGTAGGAAGATCGCCAAGCCCTGCGAACTGCCCTGAGCTCTGACATTTACATGTAGTGTCATTTCCTCTGGGGACTACATGCCCTGGGTCTGGAGAGTGCCAAGGTGCGTCCCCCAGCCGAGGTCCGAGGCATCCGAAACCAAGTCAACTGAGTGATGAGTGCTGACAAAGGGAACTCCTTCCAGGACTTTCCTGGGATCAGTCCACTATCACAGCAAGGTAAGTACTGTCGCAGGGATGTCAACGACCTTTTCAAGGTGGTCCCTTGACGTGCAGTAGACCATTGCCAGCCATTGCTACAGGGGTCGCATCCGGAGCCTGGCATGGCATACCACATATGTGCATGCTGCCATGTGACCTAGGAGGTACAGGCAAACCCTCGCCATGGTCAGGGGAAACAGACTTCCGCGATGAGGTCTGTCAGTACCATGAATCTCTCCAGTGGCAGGAATGCTCTGGTGCAGGTCAAGTCGAGCACCGCCCCAAAGAACTCTATCCTCTGTACTGGAACTAACATGGATTTTGTCATTTACCAACAGGCCAGGCAACAGCAAGTGGCTAATAGCATTGCAACATCCCTTTGGACCTTGGACCTGGAGCTGCCTCTGACTAGCTAGTCATTAAGGTTTGAGTAGATCTGGACACCCCAACATCTGAGGTAAACAGCCACCACCAACACGCACTTGGTAAATACCTGTGGTGCTGTCACCAGGCCAAACAGGAGGACCGCAAACTGATAGTGGTTGGGATCTACCGTAACCCAGAGGAAGCGTCTGTGTCCCTTGAAGATGGCAATGTGAAAGTATGAATCCTTCAGACTGAGGGCAGTGTACCAGTCTCCCAGATCCAGGGAGGGGATGATGGAAGCCAGGGAGACCATGCAGAATTTCAGCTTCATTAGGAAGAGGTTCACTTCTTGCAGGTCCAGGATAGATCGCAGACTGCCCTTGGCCTTTGGGATTAAAAGTAACGGGAATAGAACCCCTTATTTCAATACTCTGGAGGAATGACCTCCTCCGCACCTAACTGCAATAACCCCTCTATCTCCTGCACTAGGAGACTCTCATGAGAGGGGTCCCTGAAGAGGGACGGGGAGGGGAGGTGCAATGGAGGAGTAGAAAGCAACAGCAGGGTGTAGCCCCACGCCACTGTACTGAGGACCATAGGTCCGATGTTATAGATGCCCACGGAGGGAGCAAAGGAGAAAGGCGGTTGGCAAAAATAGGGGAAGAAGGATCCTGAGAACAGTCCAGTAGGTCGTCCTCAAGCATACCCTCAAAATGGGCACTTGACCCCCTCCTTGTTGCAGGCCGAGCTTGACTGAGAAGCCTGTGAAGGCTGTTAGCTAGGACACCACTTGTAACCTCTGGATTTCTTATGAGGAGACTCCTGGCGAGGGTGGCTCCCCCTGACCCTGAGGCTGCTGTGGCTTGAACTGCTTGTGGGCAGGGCCGGGAACATACAGGTCCAACATTTTAATGGTCATGTGGGAATCCTTTAGGTCATGGAGCTGATTGTCCATCTGTTCTGCAAACAGGGCCTGCCCATCGAAGGGAAGGTCTTGCATCGACTGCTGAGCCTCGGTGGACAAGCCAGAGAGGAGCAGTCAGGATGCGCAGCACGTGATCACCCATAACTCCTTCCTAGATACCTCAGGGAGGGAGACCTTGAACTTGGCAATGGCTTGCCACATGTTAAAATCATAGCATCCCGGAGGGCTTGATGGTTGGCCACCCTCAACTGGAGAGTAGAGGAGGAATAAACCTTACGCCCAAACAAGTGTATTCCGTTGGAGTCTTTATTCTTAAGGGTAGCCCCAGGTTGACCCTCTCGCTCCATGTGGTTAACTGCCTCTAGCAATAGGGAGTTGGGAGCAGGGTGGGTGTACAGGTATTAGTGGCCTTTGGATGGCACAAAATACTTGTGCTCAGCCCTCTTGGAGCTGGGGGAGCAGGGAGGAGGGAGTTTGCCACAGAACATTGGTGATCTTTGAGACCTCTTCATGAAGGGGGCAGAGCCACCCTAGCCGATGCTGTGGAGCAGAGGACATAGAGGAGAGAGTCTGAGGAGTTCCTGGTGCGCTTTAGCATCATCCGGAGGAACAGGGGAGGGGACCCCATTATAGCCTCGTCTGGTGACGAGGAGGAGGGTGCCGGTGCTGTAGGGTCCTCCTCAACCATTGGTGAGCCAGTGGCTTTCTCTCCTACTCCCTCTTGGACCTGCGGGGTCCTTGCGCCCAAGGCTTTGTGCACTGAAGAAGGAGAGAGAGGCAGCTGGTCTTTCCGAGGCTCCGGACACCAAGCGGGTGGCCAGGGTGAACCCCCATGGCTACCTCGGTGCTGGCCACTGTGCCTGAGGCCATGGGGCCAGTTTCAATGCCAACAATGTAGCCGGTACTGTTGGTACCGGAGCTTGTCCCGTCATCAGGGAATCTTGCTCTGAACCAGGGCTGGATCTTGAGCAGTCACTCTCAAGCGACCAGGACAGAGCAGAACAGTGGCTCTGCCCCGACCAATGACAGTAACTCCGCCGGGAGTCCAATCTGGAACAGGGTCTTGGGGACTGGTGCCACTCGATGGATCTGTGATGGCCTGGAGCTGGTGATCTACATCTCACACTTGACAAATGGTACCGGGATGAGGAGCGGGACCGGGAGTCGGAACGAGCCCAGTGACGAGAAGTCACACGGTGAGGCCCTCCTAGGGGATCAGTGACGGACAGAGGAATGGTAGCATCAATCCCTCAAGGGGTTTCTGGAGTGGTACCGTGGCCTCGGAGATACTGGGTGCCAGGATTGTATTCCTGCCAGGGAGCACATGGCTCCAGAGGTCTGCGCCCGGTCGCGGGAGAGCTGTGCCTCGAGCCTCTCTGCCCATGCCCAAAGTCCAGGGACTAAATGGGGCTGCGCTGAATCTGCCTTTCACCATCAGAGGTGTCGCAGTTACAGAAGGGTGAGCACTGGCAGGATTTCCCCCGCAAAAGGGAACGGTGCGGCTGGGGGGTGGACTGTGGCGGTTTTAAACGAGGGTTTACCCCATGACTGGGGAACTGCAGGAGCAGGTGTAGACAGCACCGGAAGGGACATGATCAGAACATGAGGGGAAAGCAGTGGACATGTTATTCCTTGATTTTGGCAAGGTTTTGATACGGTCTCCCACAGTATTCTTGCCAGCAAGTTAAAGAAGAATGGGCTGGATGAATGGACTACAAGGTGGATAGAAAGCTGGCTAGATCATCGGGCTCAATAGGCAGTGATCAATGGCTCCATGTCTAGTTGACAGCCAGTATCAAGCAGAGTGCCCCAAGGGTCGGTCCTGGGGCTGCTTTTGTTGAATATCTTCATTAATGACCTGAAGGATGGTGTGGACTGCACCCTCAGCAAGTTTGCAGATGACACTAAACTGGGAGGAGTGGTAGATACGCTGGAGGGTAGGGATAGAATACAGAGGGACCTAGACAAATTAGAGGATTGGGCCAAAAGAAATCTGATGAGGTTCAACAAGGACAAGTGAAAAGTCTTGCACTTAGGGCAGAAGAATCCCATGCACTGCTACAGACTAGGGACCGAGTGGTTAGGCAGCAGTTCTGCAGTAAAGGACCTAGGGGTTACAGTGGATGAGAAGCTGGATATGAGTCAACAGTGTGCCCTTGTTGCCAAGAAGGTTAATGGTATTTTGAGCTGTATAAGTAGGAGCACTGCCAGCAGATCAAGGGACACAATCATTCCCCTCTATTCAGCATTGGTGAGGCCTCACCTGGAGTACTGTGTCCAGTTTTGGGCCCCACACTACAAGAAGGATGTGGAAAAATTGGAAAGAGTCCAGCAGAGGTCAACAAAAATGATAAGGGGCTGGAGCACATGACTTATGAGGAGAGGCTGTGGGAACTGGGATTGTTTAGTCTGCAGAAGAGAAGAATGAGGGAGGATTTGACAGCTGCTTTCACCTACCTGAAAGGGGGTTCCAAAGAGGATGGATCTAGACTGTTCTCAGTGGTACCAGATGACATAACAAGGAGTAATGGTCTCAAGTTGCAGTGGGGGAAGTTTAGCTTGGATATTAGAAAAAAAATTTCACTAGGAAGGTGATGAAGCACTGGAATGGATTACCTAGGGAGGTGGCGGAATCTCCTTCATTAGAAGTTTAATGCCCGGCTTGGCAAAGCCCTGGTTGGGATGATGTAGTAGGGAATTTGTCCTGCTTTGAGCAGGGGGTTGGACTAGATGACCTCCTGAGGTCCCTTACAACCCTGATATTCTATGATTCCTGTGCCGCATGCAGGGCCTCCAGCATGGACGGTACCTGGAGCTGACAAAGGCATCTGTCACTATCCAGGGTGGCTGGCGGGGAGCATGCTGGGCTACCTCACTCAACCAGAGCTTGGGCCTGAAATCCCAATGGGGGTGAAGAGTTGCCTGGCACGAGACCTTGCTTGCACCCAGTCTTATCCTTTTCCTTGCAGGAGGCTGGAGATCGGCCTTGCACCGTCTTTTTGGGCTTCTTGGTTGGAGCCACAGATGAGGACTGGTGCCACCCAGTGGATGGTCCCGGTGGGGCACTGCATACCAAGGTCACAGTGCTCGGGACCGAGTTGGAGTGTTGCTTCAGTGCCAGGGTGAGGGCTGACTCCATAAGGAGCGCTCTTAAGTGACTATCGCGTTCCTTCTTAGTCCCTGGCTTGAAGGACTTGCAAATTTTGCACTTTTCACTCATGTGCCCTTCGCCCAAGCAACACATACAGCTGCTGTGTGGATCAGTAATGGGCATGGGCCTCTTGCAGCGATCACAGGGCATAAAGCCTGGGGACCGGAGCATGTCTTGTCCTCAGGCAAAGTCCCATTTTGGGACCTACAAAGTCTCTAACTATAGCTAAGGGATTTACTAACACTAACCGAAAACTATATGCACTATAATACAAGAATTATTGAGTTCACACGAATGAGATAGCAACAGCGCTGGCTGAAGCAGCAACAGTTCCAGCACCATCACTGGTGGCAAGAAGGAACTGGGGAAGGGACGGGGATAGCCGGTGGCACCCTATATACCGCAGCATATGCACACCATTCTTGGGGGCACCGGAACCAGTCCCTATGGATACTGCTGAGGGAAAAATATTCCGGCATCGGTGCATGTAGTGAGCACACACACCTAAGTTGAATGAATATGAGCAAACACTCAAAAAAGAACTGCATCATCTGCAAATTGGATCCCTGAAACTTATCTTTAGGCATCTCCTTTCTGAG
Organism: Chelonoidis abingdonii; assembly: GCF_003597395.2. Lineage (NCBI taxonomy): Eukaryota > Metazoa > Chordata > Testudines > Testudinidae > Chelonoidis > Chelonoidis abingdonii. Next base: position 8,736,318 of record NC_133771.1, on the reverse strand, counting down.
AGAAAAGCCCTGGCTTGAGTGGAGTGTAGGACCATACCCATAAAGGTGATCTTTGCATGGGTTATGAAGGAGGACTTCTACCCATTGATCAGCAGCTAGAGGGACTGCACGAGGTCACACGTGTACTAAATTGCAGAGGAGAGACCCTGTTGAGAGCTGGCCCTTAGGAGTCAATTGTCAAGATAAGGATAAATGAATACGTTCTCGTATCTGAGATGTGCTACGACTACTGGGAGGTATTTTATAAAGACCCTTGGTGCAGTGAGCAGACCAAATGGGAAGATATAAAATTGGACAGCTCACCTGTCAACCAATGAGAAGTCAATGGGCTTACTCATAAAATAAGGCACTATTGCTGTGTGAGTAAAGGTATCAGAATCTGTCCCTTAGGCAGAAAGGAAGGAAGAAAAGAGTCCACTGAGAAAGCTATGTAAATAAAGTAGATAAAACTTTCACCACAAGTATTTGAGTGCACTGGAGGTGTAGGGTCATAAATCACCTTCAGAATTTTGTATAAAGCACTGAACTATGTCACAGGGCCTATCATATGCAAATAACTGCTACTCTGTATTTATACAAGATACTTAAAACAAAGGATAAAATATACTGTCTGTCAAACTAAGGCAAAATACTTGCAATACCTACTTTTTTGGTCCTACACTTCACCAAAAATCCAACTGCTTTTTGTTGGTTATGATGGTTAGAAAATGGCTATAACAGTCCAGATTGTGAAACCCTAAGGAGTGTTGTTGAAATCAAGAAGTTTGGCATGTATTCCCTCCATACATTTTAGTGTTTTTTCTTTTAGACATGATATCTTACCAAATAAAACCATCTGTGTTCCCTCTGGGAAAGGTTCCACTGTTCTGTTTCCGTTGACATGGTGTTTAGCTAGAAGACAAGAAGAAAAGAAAAGTATAGTAAACTATCAATTGCTATGGAAACACAAATACTCTTTTCAAAATGGCTCTAGGAAAGCCTGAAATTTGACTGGTGAATAGCTATGGCACAGCTATATGTTAAGTTTTGATTACTCATCTGTATGTACAAAATATATCAATTTCTCTCTCAATACTGGCTGTTATCCCATAAAAACACTTGTATAACTCTAGTGATGTCTGAATTTAGGTAAGAAGGGCCTGTTTTTCCAGAGATTCTTAACCCCCATGGACAAACTGGAGTTCCACTTTGGTTGTATAGTTAGGACAACTTATCCATTTCTAAAGTGACACAGAGTGAGCATTATATAAACATGAATAATCATCACCACAGTCACAAGTGAAGCATTCTTAAAAGTGGAATTCTGACCTGTACAGAGGAAGCAGGAAAAATGTAATCCTGTATTGTTACTGCTGGATTAAAAGCCTTTTGACATGACCAAACATGAATTTTGACCTTTTCCCACACTGCCAATCAGTAAGCTAAATTAAAAATTCATGCATCATAGTCTGTCACATTAATTCAATAAAAATCACTTCAAGAATAGGCAAAGGTGTATAGTTCATTCTGTTTCTGCATTACAGATTACCCATACCTTATACTGTTTTAAGATTATTAAATTATTGCTATCATTAGAGACTACACAATGGATCAGATGCGACTACTACTTCAGTTTATTAAAGCTTAACCTGGGAGGGAGAAGGCCGGGGGCAAAAAGGGGAAAACAGCAAGTCTGGTTTTCACTGGCTCCATTGACTGTACAATTCAAAATTGATAGTAGTTTCACCCAAGCACTGATGTGCAATTGTTTCCTATCCTCAAATGCCTGCCACCCAATTATCTTCCACCTTCAAGCATGTCTCTGAAACTGAAACACTTTTCACACAAAGTGTGTTTAGTCTCCACTGTAATCAAATTCCAACTCTTCTTCCACTCAGTTCCTAGAAGAATTGATGCACTAGACTGAATTCAACAAAACTGCACCACTTCTTTTACTGAAGCTGAAAAGTTGCTCCACTTGAGTTTTAATCAAAAAGACAACTTAATTTAGATTTTCCCCACTATATGACTGCCTGATTTATGTTCAATTTCCAGTCGCTCTCTTGACAGCACAACAGCGATTCTGCGGATCTGATATTCTGTGGAAGCAGAGAGACATATGTCATCGGCTACAGTTTTAGGGCTCCACAAGTGTATTGGAAGAGAGAGAGGATATAGGGAGTCCTTCCTCTGCCCCACTGAATCTGCACAGGTGTCAGGCATAACACGAGGTTTGTGACACTGGAGTATGTAATGTGCATGTGGAGGAGGCAGGAGCTAACATTCTGGCACTGCTAATTCACGGAGGGGAATATTTATGCAAGACAAGAGCAGAGTCCTCTCTCCACTACCTGAGTGCGCCAGGCTGGCTTTGCTGGGCTGAAAATAGTTCCAAAACATATTCTGTAGTATATCTAGTGCCTACCCTCAATACACTTCCCCTTATGCTGGAGGCAATCTACTAATTTGGATCCATATAGTTACTGTGGGATGAAAGAGACTCCATGCTAAAGCTGAATGAAATATCTGAGCTTTAAAGCAAAATGCAAGATCCGATCCCAGAATATTCCTCAGGCTCTTCATTGACATCAGCATTTACAGTTGTCTGATCATATACATTTGAGAGAGTTCATCCTCAGAGCTACACAACGGGATCAAAGAGCATGAACCCAAGATAAGATGGCTGCTGTAGGTCTCTGTTCTGTAATCGCTTTCCAGAGTGAGGTCCCACAGGACCTCATCATATTGATTATTAGGCTTTACAAATAGTATAACACTTACTGTGAGCAAACTGGTTGAACTGGGGTATTGTATTGTTTTAGGAATGCTCTAAAATGAATGTTTTCTATTAGCAGTCAGGTGTATATTGCAAAAGTAATCCCAGCCTGGGTCAAACATTTACAGATAGATACTTAGGGAGGAAGGTCAGGATGATCTGCAACTGGAGTGAGGGAAATTATAAAGTGAATTGTAGGAAGACTGAAAGCCCTGGGCTATGGGGGCAGAGAGATGGTTACATATTGGAAGGGGGTGAAAGGGTTAGTTCCAAGTTAGGGTAATCTAGCTAGTGGCTTACAATAAATAAGACCAACGGGAGAGGGGTAGGGGGACCAGATGTCTCGATTTTGTAGGGACAGTCCCGATATTTGGGACTTCATCTCATATAGGCGCCTATTATCCCCGACCCCCATCCCGATTTTTCACACTTGCTGTCTGGTCACTCTAGGGAGGGGTACGAGAAAAATTGGATTTATCATAGGAAAATAGTTTCAACCTTAATAATGGAGCACCTGTGTGTCTCTCCATAATAACTGTGCACTAGTTCAGGTTAAATCCACAGGTATGCCAGAATAGCACTCAGTGCCTCTGTGGAAATGTCACGTATATCCAGTTGCAAGATCAGGACCCTCAACTGTAAGCTTTTTGGAGCAGGAAGCTGGCATGCTTTGTCTGTAAAGCTCCCTGCACGCCTATAGTACTAGATAAATAAGACATACTTTGTGATAATCAATAGGTTGCAAGATGTTGATTATAAAGTTTTTTTAAAAAATACTTTTGTTAAAAGATACCTGGGTGAACTCAATTCACTTCATTTATTTTTAAGCTAATTTACTGCGCTGCTATTATATACAAGCCCAGAGAAAAATTAGTGCTCCATTAAATTTAAAAAAAAAAATCCATTAAGTTATATTCCTGATAAAGGCATTGCCACAAAATTAACAGCATTTACTGGACCTATTAATTTAACAGAATATGTTCTCTACTGAGTCAAGATTAAAGTCTGTATTTTTTTCTTAAAACGTTAAAAATTAAAAACTGTTTACTGTGGTAAACACTTCACTTGCAGCCAAGAATTCTTTTGGTACTACTTCTGATCACATGAAAGTTAAACCAAGAGCAAAATTCACAGTGCAGAGGGCATTATGCATCACCTAAGAATGCAAAATTTAATTTAATGGATCTCCAGGCTAAGATTTTCAAAAGTGACTAATGCTGTTGGGGACCTCTCTTTGAGGGCCCCACTGGAGATGCCTTAGACAAACCTGATTTTCAGAAAGTGCTGAGCACCCACTGTGTGGTGCCTCAGTAGTGCCAACCCCAAACAATCATGACTCTGGTTTAAAACCACGAAAGCATTTTGAGTTTTTTTTATATCCCTTCTAGTGTTTGAGCCATTAGGGTACACTCAGGCCATGTTTTCAAGCTTCTCAGCAACCATGTGGGCTAGAAACTTACTACTATTTTAAATGAAAACTGAGATTCTCACTGATCCAAATGAATCCAGTAGCTGGAGCTTTTTAAAATAAACAACAGCTATTAAGATTTACAATGTGTTGATGCTGCTTACGTAAAACAGAGGCAAAGAGGGATGCGTGCATAGGTTTTGTGCTGGTCCTGTGCAAATGGATGAGGAGCGAGGGAGGCTGCTTGATTTAATAAAGCTTCCTGACCTGCGGCTGGTATATTCTTTTATTTGAGTTTATTTAAGTTCCAAATGTAATACGAGGGTCTGATTTTGTATATTTCTGAAGGGAGAGGGGGAGAAGAAAAGGAAAACAATGCAACAAGAAAGTGTTAGATTCATTGCTTCTGTGATGGCTGACAAAGTTTACGAAAAGAGAGAATTAGCAGCATCCTGGAAACTGATGTAGCAACAAAAGTAACCTGTGAACTGCCTTGTGAGAAAGTGAGGCATCCACAAAAAAAGCTCCTCGTGGCATGATTAGTAACCCACTGTGAGACACACAGGCAATCAGGCCTGATCATCCCCTACTGCTATTTCATATAACACTTCTTACTGCTGTGCACCATCAATATACAGTACATAATTGAAGACCAGTGATTTTCTTCTGAGTCTTGTAAAAAAGGTCTTCAATCTTAACTTCCAATGAAAGACTACAACCTTTAGGAAAAATGCTAGTTTGTCAGTGTAACGAGTGTAATGTTCTCATTTAGTGTCTACTGACTAACGTGTCTGAAAATGTCAGCAAAGAGAAGGAGGCCCAAGTCAGAGGAGAAAACTAAGCAGCAAAAAAACAGAAAAAGGACATCAGTGCCTTTGGATAAAATTTCAGCACCAATCACACATCAAAACTCAGTGCCAAAGAAATGAAAAGAGTCTCACTTGTCATTACTTTCTAATTAGATCATTCCTTCCTAAACTATTCATTCGTCTATATTTCAGTAGCAAACAAGCTACATGCTTCTTTATCTTTTCTGTTACTTGTACTCTACACATATAATCATACTGAACACAGACTGCATGATGGGTTGAATTAAATGGTAGTAACAGATATATTGTACAAGTTTCCACATATCCATTTGTCACATTTTCCTGAAACCAACACTCTGTAAATACATGTTATTCAGTTCAGTTTATTTACAGACTGTAGGAGAAGAAGAGCTGCCAATATTACAGGAGGCTTCAAACACTTTAGAGCTCTGCTTCCGTAAGCTCTCTCTTAGGCTTAGAAACCACGAACAAGATTTTCTAAAATGGGTGCCTACACTTAGACATCTGAGCAAATGACCTGATTTCCGAAGTTCTGATCACGCAGCAGCTTCTATTCACTTCAATGAGTGTGCAGTTGCTCAGCACTTCTGAAAACCAGGCCACTTATTTATGTACCTACGTGTGGATTTGGAAGCTTAACTTTAGGCACCCATTTCTAAAAATCATGATTTCAACAGCTTCCAACCCACCATCAACTTTAGCCTGGACCAATCTATATGGGAGGTCCACTTCCTAGACACCACGGTGCACATAAGTGATGGTCACGTTAACACCTCCCTATACCGAAAACCCACCAACCACTATGCCTACCTTCATGCCTCCAGCTTCCATCTCAGACACAACACACGATCAATCATCCACAGCCAAGCACCGAGGTACAACCGCATCTGCTCCAACCCCTCAGACAGAGAACAACACCTACAAAATCTTCACCAAGCATTCTCAAAACTACGATACCCGCACGAGGAAATAAGGAAACAGATCAACAGAGCCAGTCATGTACCCAGAAGCCTCTTACTGCAAGATGAACCCAAGAAGGAAACCAACAGGACTCCACTGGCCATCACATACAGTCCCCAGCTAAAACCTCTCCAACACATCATCAGGGATCTACAATCCATCCTGGACAATGATCCCTCAAGTTTCACAGGCCTTGGGAGGCAGGCCAGTCCTCGCCCACAGACAACCCACCAATCTGAAGCATATTCTCACTAGTAACTACACACCGCACCATAGTAACACTAACTCAGGAATCAATCCATGCAACAAACCTCGATGTCAACTCTGCCCACATATCTACACCAGCGACACCATCACAGGACCTAACCAATGTAATATACGCCATCATATGCCAGCAATGCCCCTCTGCTATGTACAGAGGCCAAACTGGACAGTCACTACGGAAAAGGATAAATGGACACAAATCAGATATTAGGAATGGCAATATACAAAAACCTGTAGGAGAACACTTCAATCTCTCTGGACACACAATAGCAGATTTAAAGCAAAAAAGCTTCAGGGCCAGACTTCAAAGAGAAACTGTTGAGCTTCAGTTCATCTGCAAATTTGACACCATCAGGTCAGGATTAAACAAAGACTGTGAATGGCTAGCCAACTACAAAAGCAGTTTCTCCTCCCTTAGTGTTCACACCTCAGCTGCTAGAAGAGGGCCTCATCCTCCCTGATTGAAAAATACATCTGGGGAATGGTCCTGCTTTGAGCAGGGGGTTGGACTAGATGATCTTCTGAGGTCCCTTCCAACCCTGACATTCTATGATAACTCTATGAACTAACCTCGTTATCTCTAGCCTGATTTTTGCTTGCATATTTATACCTGCCTTTGGAAATTTCCACTATACGCATCCGACGAAGTGGATATTCACCCATGAAAGCTCATGCTCCAATATGCTTGTTAATATATAAGGTGCCACAGGACTCTTTGCTGCTTTTACAGATCCAGATTAACACAGCTACCCCTCTGATACTTGCAATATCTTAGCTACCATCTTATAATAACTTGGTAAATGCTGACTTTTTAAATGGTAACTGCTATACATTAAACAATACAAATCCTTTAGTAATTATAACACTTGTATCCAGTGGCAGATTAGCCACTGGGCAAACAGAGCCTGTGTCCAAGGGCCCCAGTCATTTGGGAGGCCCCAGAAAAATGGGCGACCCCGCACCCCGACCCACTTCTCCCGCCCAGTGCTCCTACCAGGGAGCGGTATCAGGGCACAGGGGCAAATTCTCACTCCCCAACCCCGGTTCCCCACAGGAGCACGGGGGAGTAGGAAGGTGCAGGAAAAAGGGGTGGAGAGGAGCCCCCACTTGCTCTGACCTAGGGCTTTGAGCAGGAGATTGGACTAGATAACTTCCTGAGGTCTCTTCCAACCCTAATCTTCTATGATTCTATTAAAACAGTGGTCCCCAACGCGGTGCCCATGGGCGCCATGGCACCCGCGGGGCCATCTTAATGCTCCCGTGTCCTGGACCCCGGGAGAGCACCCGCCGAAATGCCGCAGCGGCATTTTGGCGGGGATGCTTCTCGATGACGATGCTTGTCGCCAACAAGTGATGTCATCGAGAGGCGTTGCCCCCGAATTTCAGCGGAGACGCCTCTCGATGACACCACTCGTTGACAGCAAGCAGCATTATCGAAAGGCTTCGCCGCCAAAATTCGGCGGCAGTTCGGCGGGTGCTCCACCGCCGCAGTGGTCCTTCGTCCAGCGCCCGCCAGACGAAAAGGTTGGGGACCACTATATTAAAAGATTAATCAGCTCCGCTCATATCATACTACACCTGATGTGAGATAGCAATAAAATGTATAGTCAGAAAAAGTTGCCAATGCCAAAGCAAGTGTGTTTCTAGTTATGTGTAGTAGGGGAAAGTAGGATTTAAAGGGTTGCTTAGCCAGTTGACTTTTTTTTTTGAGAGAGAGAGAGAGAGCATGCGCATGCATGAGAAGGGAGAAAATATTTCACACACACAAGACCTCCTTGGAAAGAGAAAGTCATCTGTAAAGGTTAAATTGTCTGTGCAGAGCCTGGGATTGAATGTGCACTGCGGTCTCCTGTGAGATTGGGTTTTGCCTATAAGCACAAGATAAACACCTTTTCACTAGATGAGGGAACAGATTTGTGAAACAAAAGATAAGGAGAGATACAAAAACCTATTGTGATTTTCATGACTTATGATCTGGTGACAACAGGACTGATATTTGACTGGACTTTGCTTTCTTGATTTATTTTCTTTAATTGGGAGACGGTTCAGTGGACTTTACTTTGTAAGTCTCATGGGCTTGGCTGATTTTGCCTACAAAAGTATAATAAAATAAGAAGTCATTTGAGTTAGCCTGACAGTTAGTGATTATAGGCCCATGTCTATAATAGGGCTTCTAAGAAACAGTAGGAATGTTCTTAGATACCGACCACCCTCCTCTACCATTATCCTGAAGATATTTCCTTAACAGACCTTGCATTCCCTGCTTTGATATCTGGTTGCATGCCATAAGAAGGTTATGTATGTATTGAATACATGGCATAATCTGACATACGGATTATATAAAAGGTACAACATGGACATGATTTTAAGAGAGTCTGAGTTACAGGCACTATTCTTCTTCATGGCCAAAAGTGATCTCTGCTCTCCACAAGACAAAGACATGATCCCTGCGCCAAATAATTTGTAAGTGTTAAAACTGAGTGTGAAAAACATAAGAGAAAGAATGGGTGAGGAACGGAATGTTTACAACAAGATAGTCCCAGCATTGCCATTAATTCTGGTACCCCGCATGTTCTTCTAATTTACTGGGTCGAGAGGGTTTGTTAAAGAAAATTAATACTTAAAAACAAAAAATGCATTTAAAGTGCAGGACTTTTACAGAATGGTTTGCATGAAAGCTTCACTCTGATTGACAAAGAGGGTCCAAACACAAGTAATTATCTCCCGACCAGAGCACTACACAGACTCTATGTCACATTGCGGCAGCACACCCTCTGTGTCCTGGTGCTACAGTTTCTCCACATCGGTTTCCCTCTTAGTCTTACCACTACTACTGCAATAGGCCTGCCTTCCCTCATGGAGGCCCTGCCAAGTAGAAGTCTTTAACCTAGAGAACATAAACAAATTGGTTTTATGCCCCTCCCTGGCTCCCTCTCTGCCTCACTCAGTCATACAGTGCTGACTCTCTGGACTTTCTCCCCAGAGGCCCAGCTCCTACCCAAGCCGCTGACTCTTAAGGATTCTTCCCTAGAGTCATCCCTCCAGTCTGGTTCTCCCCAGGCTGGATCCCTATTCACAGTCCACTTCTAGGCCATCTGCCTGCAGGCTGGTCTTTTCATCAACCTGCCACAGAAGCCTCTATCTCCCCTACCATCCATTCTCTGCAGGCCAATCATAGCAGACAGCGTCCCTCTCACAGCTCTCTTCCCCAGCTGAGCTCTTCTCACCCTTTACGGAATCTCACCCAATTCCTCCCTGGCTGGGTCTGACAATTGGCTGGGGATTAGGTGGCTTGATTCAATCAGGCTCAGCTGTGGGGACAGCAGTAGCTGATCCACCACAGGCAAGGCTGAACCTGACTGCCCTCAAAAGGCAAGTCAGTCTCTGAAACAGCCAAGGATTTTATTAGCTCATCTCTAGGACTAGAGACATTTAAGAGACATATTAAAACATTCTAAACTTAAAACAAACACAACATGACAAAAGGATTTAAGTAAACACACTACAAAGTCTGTCAGGTGTTTTTAAATGTCTTTAAGCTGTGATCATGGTCTGTGATGGGCAGTGCTCATTGGCAGCATCACCTTGTGGTTAAGATGGTAGGTCTCTACTCGCCCCACCTCCAATGTCTGTCACTGGCCACTAACACGTCCTGTGGCCATCTGCCTTTTGGTGGGTGTTGACTTACCACTCCACTCGGGTCACCAACTAGCCTCATCCCCCTTGGAGTAAGGAAAATATTCGGCCTCACACCCTCACAACTGGGGAGACGACCTTCAGTCCATGTATTGACCCTTGCTGGTGTCCAGACCCAGTCAGGGAGTTTTCACAGTCTTTACCCTCCCCTTGCTTCCCCAAGGGGGAGTATGGAAGTCAGGGATTTGTGCTCTTCATAACAAGGGTGGCTTGTAAGAGAAGGGGATCTCCCAATCCATTGGGCTCCAGCCCAGTTCCCCGTAAGAGGCAAAAACACCTGGCACTCAGGAGTGTCTTAACACTGCCTCTCTGAGCCACTTCCTGCCATCTACCTCCCCACCAAAGTCTTACAGTTTGACACAGAGTGATGAAGAGGAGAATAATTGAATCTTCAGTCTCTCTAGGTGCATCAGGCAGGCTTTTCCTCCAGGGGAAAGGCTTCTGCAGTACTGTTTTTCAGGAGTTTCTAAGGTAGGGCCCTGCTCTGTCAGCCCCTTTTCTGAGCTGTCTGGCTTCTTTTAGGCTCCACCTTCAACTGGAACATGTTCTGCAGGTGAGGTTATCTGAAGTCAGAGTTGTTCCTTAACTCCTTCAGTTCCAGTGTGGAGTTTATATACTCCATAACATGGACAGATAACGTACTGCAAGCAATGGCACTTACTGTGTAAAAATGTCATTGTCTTACTTGGCAGATCTGCTCATTGTGTGTACTCGGAGTCAGAGTGGATAATTTTAACGACAAAAATACATTTTATAACAGTTTACATCCTTAATCCCTGCAAAGCCAGCACAGCTGCTGGATCCTGTTCCAGCTCTGCAGCACCAGAATTATTAATTAAGGACCAGAGCATCATGTCTGCATGGAGAGGACGGCGGGGGGGGGGGGGGGGAGAGTGTCACCTCAGGTGTATTTTCCCCCTTCCCGAGACCTTGTGAGAAGCAGCTCTGTGGGTCTATGGGTGACAAGAAGAAAAGCCAGGAGGCAGCATGGTTGAAGGGATAGGTATTGAGTTAGTGCTGCCTGAGACAGCCACTCATCATTGCCCTCTGTTGTTGAGCCACTCCTGCCTCACCCATGTTGGGAGTTCCAAAAAGACCATCTGATGAGAGTTGCTGAAAGCATGACCCTGGCCAAGGCATGCTATCATGGGGCAGACAGGACCACAAGAAGCAGAGAGACCATCTGGTGGTATAGAGCCTCTGTGCAGATGATTCTAGCCTCCATGGAGCTGCAAGAGCTGCACAAGTATGTTTTATGGCAGAATTTGGCCCACAAAATCTTTATTGCTGGTGATAAAGCAGAAGTCACAAAGAGCTTAGCTTGATTTTCACACTCAGACTGGATTTATAGGGCTGGCAGTTAGAAAAAAAACTAACAAAACATTATTTACTTGTAAAGGGAGCAAATCTGATGTAGAGTCAGAGAAATAAACACAGAATCACATGATGCCATGTTTAGAATCACTTTTTCTATCAAAAATGTGTGTTCTGCTTGGTTTCTCACCATGGCTGCTTTTGTCTCCACTAATCATGTTTGACAGCGGGATGGAAGAGATGACCTAAGGGGTCTCTTTCATCTCTCATTCCTGAAGTTCTACCATTCTCCTTCCTGTGGTACACCATATTTGTTGACTCATTACCAAAGAAAAATTCAGCTCAGGTATCTAATGGCAGTTCGTTTCCTACAACTTTTTTCTAGTATTATGTTATTTTACTCACAGTAGGAGTCTTAACTGCTTTCAGACTACCATGATAAAATATCATGAAAAACATTTAGATTAAAACTTTTGTTTAAAAACAACTTCTTTTATTAACACTGGTCACAATAAAGGACATGATGGTAGTTGAAAACAGTTTTTGAAATTTGTTTTGGAGTTGATGTACCACAATGTGACACACCACATTCCATTTCATCCATTACATCAAATAACATTACTGTATACAACCTGATTGATGCTACAAAATATGAAGCATTTCAGCACAATATGTCAGTTCATAATCCAAAAACATGTGGACTCCTCAAAAAGCCAAGTTTGTTTTGAAACAAAAGCACTAGATAATTACACAAGAATTGGGTTGTGTATTTGTTACTGGGAACATTACAGATAGAATAAAGAGAATGTGAAGACTGTATTTTAAAATTAAAAAACATTACATTTGTAGAAGGGGCAGTGCACAAGTACAGCCTTATAATTAATAATATCATTATCTGATTGTTTCTCAATATTTATTTGGTTCCTTCCCATCTCAATTCTCATTTTCTCACTATAAGTTTTTTTCTTTACCATTATATCTTTGAGCAGTTACATTGGCCTCTTCCTGTTCCTTGCAGTTTTCTTTTTTGGTGGGAATTATATTCAATTTGACCTTACTTATATTGTTTTGTAGATGCTTTAGTCTTCTACCATGCCTGTAGATTTTACTACTACTTCTTATTCAATCCTGCTCACTAGATTACTTAATTTCTCAAAAGTATGCTCTCTTGCTGAGCATCCTCAACTCATCTTTTCCTCCATCCGACTACTTAAGTAAAGACTATCTTCCATTTTGCATAGAACCCTCTCCCTTAAATGATTTAGAAAGATTTAAATGATGACTACCCCGTCATCATTCAAATCCCTCCAAGACCTATTTCCTCTGAGAGCGTTTCAAGAAATTTGACAACTAAAGGAAAGCTCCAGGGGCAGTCAGGTATGTATTTATTTGTTTTAAAAAATATTAGTATATATAATGAATATAAAAATGCACATTTTGTCTGCATTCATACAACCCACCTTTCCTGCGTTGCCTGTCTTCTTAGGCCCATTCCTGTAAAAAGTTACTCGTGCTTAACGTTAAGCACGTGAGCAGCTCTGCTGAAGTCAAGCTATAAACCATGAACAAGTGTTTGTAGGATCAGAGCCCCAGACTGAAAACTCTTCAGAGCAAGGATTGCATCTCCCTATGTATCTGTACCGACCCCTACCACAATGAGGCCATTATCTTGAATGATGACTCTGCCCCTCCCATAACAAATAAATAATAATAAAAGATAAGGTAAAAATGATACCATAGGACAAACTTAGCCTACCTACAGCAGCTGCTAGGTTATCCTGCCTAATGCCAGATTTAGTCGCTGTGCCTTAGTCACAGAGTTCCAGCTGACATGCTGCTTACATGAGGTGGGCGCTTCAGAAGGATACAGTGTTGCAAAGTCATGTGATACGATTGTGAGTCTTGGTGTTTCTCCAGGGGTGCTGGAACAATTTTTATAGTAGGGGTGCTGGGAGACATTGAACCAAACTGTAAACCCTGTATATAATGGAAACCACTTCAAGGAAGGTGGTGCGGCAGCACCCCCAGTTCTAGCACCTATGTCCAGCTCTTGAAGTCGTGCCCACATGCTCAGGGTCTAACTGATCGCCATATTTGGGATCAGGAAGGAATTTTTCCAGGGTCAGATTGGTCAAGACCTGAGAGGGTTTTCACCTTTCTCTGCACCATGGAGCATGGGTCTCTTGCAGGTTTAAACTAGTGTAAATGGTGAATTCTCTGAAACTTGAAGTCTTTAATCCATCATTTGAGGACTTCAGTATCTCACCCAGAGGTTAGGGGTCTATTACAGAAGTGGATGGGTAAGGTTCTGTGGCCTGCAATGTGCAGGAGGTCAGACTAGAAATATGATCACAATGGTCCCTTCTGACCTTAAAGTCTATGAGTCCAATTATGTAAGAACATCAGCTTTCATTTTAAAAAGTTAGTTTCTAACCCTCACGGTTGCAAAAAAAAAGCTGGGAAACATGAACGCCAAAGACTCACAAAACAGAAAGCAAATAAAAAGAACACAAAATGTATTATTGCCATCTTCAATGCAGACCTACGTCCTCACATCCATACTACGTGTAATCTTCCAGATTCTTTCTACATAACATTTCTGAGCCATGACCTGTGCTATCCATTCACACAGCTAAAACTCTCATCCAGGTTCCCCTCATCTCACAACTCGATTACCAGCATCTTTTTCTCTGGCCTTCACAAATGTAATCTTGCCCTGCTCATATCCACTCAGAATGCTGCCGCCAAGATCATTCTTCCATTACTTCGACCATGTCACTCCTGTTTCCAACTCTCCACTGGCTCCCGCTTCTCTATCATATCAAACTGAAGTGCCTTGTCTTCACTTGGAAGACCCTTCATGGCATCTCCTCACTCTACCCATTATCTCTCAGTACTGAAACGTCAACTCCCACCTCCATCACCCACTTGTTATATTTTCAAATGAGCAGAAAGTTGCTATGCTGTCCCTCACGTTTAGGAGGAACGCCTCACAAACATCTCAAAAGCTACTTCATTATCCTCCTTCAAATCTCTGTACAATATGGCCTAATTCAGTGATTCTGAGTCAGGGGTATGTGTACCCCTAGGGCTAAGCAAAGGTTTTTCAGCAGGTACATCAACTCCTCTAGATATTTGCCTCATTTTACAAGAGGCTACATAAAAAGCACTAGCAAAGTCAGTACAAACTAAAATTTCCTAAAGACAATGACTTGTTTATGCTGCTCTATATGCTATATACTGAAATACAAGTACAATATTTATATTCCAATTGAATTATTTTATGATTACATGGTAAAAATGAGAGTCAGCAATTTTTCAGTAAATGTGCTGTGACGCTTTTGTATTTTTTCTGTCTGATTTTGTACAAAGTAGTTTTTAACTAAGGTGAAACTCGGGGGTACGCAAGACAAATCAGACTCCTGAAAGGCGTACAGTAGTCTGGAAAGGTTGAGAACCACAGATGTAATTGTCTCCTTATATTCCCCTGTAAATGAGTCCACTCACTCTTAGCCACCCCCTCATGGCCAGGAGTGGTGCAGCAACTTCTCTCCCAGCGACTTGGCCCTCCACACATTCCAGGGTCACAACTCTCCAAACTATAAGTTCCAAAAATGTCTTAACAGAAACAAAATCCTTCCTCACCTCAGTGGGGTTATTCTTAGCCTGTAGCTCTCTTGCTGGGCTCAATGACTCTGTGTAGGTTTGTATGCCCCTTTCCTTGGGGCTGGTACAGGAACCCACTCACCCCCTCTACTCTGAACTCTGGGCCAAGGCCCTGTACTAAACAGCTAGATCTGCTCCTTTACTTGCACTGCAGTTGCTCCTGGGCCACTTCCTACCCAGCCTCTTAAGTTCTCCTCTGGTTCTCTCCATCTTTTCCCTGCTTAATCAGGCTCTCTCACAAGTCTCCCTGCCTGGAAAGTTTTTCTTACTTTCTGAGCTTCCTACCTGGCTCTCTCCAACCCTTTCCACAGCTGGGCTTTATCACCACTTAAGCCTGGTCCTCATTCCCCTTATTGCAGCCACCTTCTGCTTTTTATGGGGAATTTGCCTGATGCCCCTCAGGTGGGGCTCATTCTGTGATCAGGCTGGCTTAGCCCATGCTCTCCACCCCACTGGATATTCCCCAGATTGTCCGTTTCCATTCTGTTGTCTCTTTGTTTTGCACTTAGATTGTCCAGTCTTTGGACCAATCTTTGTTTTGTGTTTGTACAGCATCTAGAACAGTGGGGTCCTGGCCCATGACAAGGGCTCCTAGGCACCTCAGTAATACCTATAAATAATAATGTACATTAAGCCAATCTCATGATTTTGGGTGTCTGTCTCATGATTGCTGAATGGCGTGGGTTGGCAATACTGAGTATATTTCTCTCTGAATTTCCTTCTCTGTAAGAAGAGGGCAGCAGCCCAGTACTGGGGGGATGTATGGTGGCAACCCCATTCTTTACATCCCCAGAGCAGAAGTAGAACGTAGCACCAGTCATCCATGTGCTACAGACTATCCATGCAATTTCTACAGTTTGGCATATCAGAGAATGCCAGTAGAGTTCAGTTGCTAGTGTAGGAAGGGAATGCAGATGATGTAATATAACTGGACTATAATAAAGAATTTGATATAATACCTTTCAAAAATCTTAGCTGAAGCCTTAATTCCAATTAGCTTGACTAGGAGCACTGTCACGTGGACTGAAAAGTGGTTGGTGAACTGAGAACAAAGGTTGATGATAAACACTGGGAAAGTGAACTGGGAGGAGATGTCCAACAGGGCATGGCAGGGCTGATTATTAATCTTAGGTTTATTTAACATCTATATTGATTATTTCAAATAATTATTTCAAAAACACATTAAAAATACACAGTGGATACTCAATTGGGAGGTAGTGTGTACACAATGAAAAACAACAACGTTCTAGGCAGAAACTCTATAGTAAAGCACAGACACTTTTAGCTTTAGGAATAATACTGTTTTCCTTATTATGGAGGGACTTCTCAACCCTGATACCTCCTGGGGAGAAAACTGCCCCACAGTGCAGAGATTATAGCTGCACTAGGGCTGGCAGATCCTGCAGGGAAACAATCTGTACTATCCTAATGGTTGGTGCAGTGTGCAACCCTACATAGGCATAGGCGGCAGGTTATATTCTTTTGTGATGCCTGAGCTCCAGCAATATTCAGGGCCAGAGACCCTGCTCCACCAATATTTGGAGCTGGATCTCTCCTCCGGCCCTGCCTACAGCAGGCCCCGGCCCCCACGTGTCTCCCCCCCCGCCCCGCCCCGCCGTGTCTCTGCCTGGAGCAGGTCCTGGCCTCTGCCTTCCACCTCCACGCATCCCTCCTCCTCCCACCCACATCCTTGCCGCAAAGAAACCAGCGCACGCCTCTCCCCTGCCTCCTTGCGCTGCCAGAGTAGCACATTCCTAAGTGGAGCCCCGCTTCTGGCAGCAACTGCTGTCTGCTGCCCCAGGGTCCTAGTGCCCTCCATCCCCATAATTCAAGCAGCATGTCTCTGCATTATTCGCTGTCAATCTTCACCCCTAGCCTCTCCAACCCCCAAAACTCTCATCCAGCCAGACCCTCATCCCCTGCACCCTAATCCTCTGCCCCAGCCCTGATCCCCCTCCTCATCATACCCCTCATCCTCAGCCCCATCCAAGTGTCTCCTCCACACCCTAATCTTCGCCCCTCTGACCCCCTCCTGCCATCATAACCCCTCATCCTCAGCCCAGCAGAGCGTCCCCCCTGCACCCAGCCCTATCCCCCTACTGCATCATAACCCCTCATCCTCAAGCCCCAGCCCAGAGCTTCATCCCCCGCACCTAATCCTGCTGCCCCAGCCTGAGCCCCCTCTGCATCACAACCCCTCATCCTCAGCCCAGCCAGACTGTCATCTCCTCACACCCTCCATAATACTCTGCCCCGCCCTATCCCCCTCCCAACCTCATCCTCAGCCACAATCCTCACCCTGCACCTTCCTATCCCAAACTGCTCCAAAGCTGCCCCGTCCCTTTGCACCGCTCCTCCCCAAACCATCCAGACCTGCACCCTCACCCTTGCACACCACCCTTGACCAGCCGGTCTGCGCCCTGACACCACAACTTTCTACAAACCTCCTGCCATCGCAATAGCACCTTATGGTACTTTGGGCTTGGAGCTTCAAAAACAGATAGCTAGGTTAATGTTCTTCACTCTGGTAAGGGTTAACAAGGGAAACAAACTACAGAGACCAATCAGGAGGAAACTGATTTTCAAAACTAGGGAGATGTTGTTGTCTTTTGTCTGACTCTCAGCTATGAGAGGATCTTTTCATTTCAAGCTTCTAATCTTCAGTTTTCCATTGTGAGTACAAGGTGAAAAACAATATAGCTGCTTGTTTTTTATTTGTTTATACATGTGTTAGTTGCTGAATGTTTAAATTGTATTTTTTGAATAAGCTGTTATTTTCGTTTTTCTTTGAAGCAATAGACCTGTAGTGTATTCACCTTGATAACAATATTTTTATCTTTTCTTTCTTTTTATATAAAGTTTTCTTTTAAGACTTGTTGAGTTTTTTCTCTTCTGTGGTAGGTCAAGGAACGAAGGGGAGGGAAATTCTCTTTTTTAGATTCTATGGAGGGAATTCTGCACACCAGGGAATGGTGGAGGGAAAGACAAAGGGGGAAGTAGAGATAGATTCTTTCTGTTTCCTGGTACTTGTTGTTCTTTGTGAAGAGAAATCATCTTCTGTATGTGATGTAAAAGGTTGCATCTGAATCTCCAAGGGTAGCCCGGCAAGAACCTGAGGGGTAAAGGATCGGCGGAATGTTATTTCTCCTTGTTTTAAGAATCCAAGGGATTTGGGTTCTTGGGGTCCCCAGGGAAGGTTTTGGGGGGACCAGAGTGTACCAGGCACTGCAGTTCCTGGTTGGTGGCAGGCTATCAGATCTAAGCTGGTAATTAAGCTTAGAGGGTTCATGCTAGCTTCTCAGTTTATGAACGCTAAGGTTCAAATCTGAGTAGGAAGCTATGATAGGAGCATCCACAGAAAAAAAAATAGTGGGTGCTCAGCACAGGTCCTGAGTGAGAAGTCTGGGCAGGTCAAAAGTTTGTCTCTCTCATCATCAAAAGACGGTCCAATCAAAAATATTACCTCATCCACCTTGTCTCTTTAAAAATCTGGGCCTCAATGAACAAACATTCATCAAACCTTACAATATCCCAGTCAGGAATTATTATACATATTTTAAAATTCGGCAGATTGAGGCACAGAGGGGTCAAGTACCTTGCCAATGTTCAGAAAGCCATGGTAAAGCATGTCTTGTTCTAGCTCTCTTTCCAACTGCTTAAAACATTCTGTTTATTGAACTAATAAAGCAGAATGGTGGGAATTCAGGAGTAGCATTAATGAGTTAACATCACTCAATCATCTACAATTTCATTTTTCTAAGGACTGAAATTTTAATTTGTGTAATACTTCTATTAATTACAATGCCTAATAACAATGTCTAACTCAGACATCTGTTAAAAGTATGTAAAGTTAATTTATTGGAAAATTTCCAGCAGAGCTCAATTAAGATGTTCCCCAGTTAAGTTAATGCATGCAATTTGTAATGACTATCTAAATTAGATATTGTTAATAACAATAACAACTAATTAAAATATAATTTAAAACATTAAAAACTTGCATTTAATATTGAAAAATATAAAATACAGAATTCTTTGCAAGATTGTAGAGCAAAAAAATATTCAGTGGGTTATTCCCATATCCTATATTGATTTAACAAAGTCCATATTTCAGACCATTGTTACGCATTAGCGCCTAGTGAAACTATTTGTTGTACAAAGTGCCGCAGGCAAATATTATCATTCATTACTTAATAAGATTTTTGTTGTCCTAGTTTTACTTTACCTTGATAAGAAATGTTTAGTGTCTCTGTGTACTCACTTGCAGTCTTATATTTGTCAAAGTGGGTTTTGCTGTATTTAAATAATTACAGTATTTTGCAGCATATCTGCAGTCTTGGGAATTAAACCAATAAGTGAAACAAATGGCGGTGTTTTCTCATCTGATCATCGTCACTGTATTATCATTGCTGAGCCTGACTGCATGTCTCCATTATGCCATTAATCTGTTTTTAAACATGGATCTACATGAAACCATGGAAATGAGGTACAGCACAGTAATGCGTTAGTGAAGCATTACAGTAAACCACAGTCCCTTAAAGCACAGCTGACATTTCTTTTTTCCTTGTAAAGATGTCAGTAGCTTTAATCAGGAAGCAGCATGCAGACTGTGATATAGTATCTCTCCAGTACACATTCCCCCTTGATGGCAGATTATCTGCCTGGAGGTTGCATTAGGCTTCAGTCAGCTGTCAGTCAGCAGATGAGCAGGAACGGTCCAGTGCCTTTTCCCCCTACTCCCATCTGACAGTGATAAATGATCAGGCCTAATGCTCAGCTAAGCTTGACAGGTCCAGGCCTCCCCTTACAATCTGTTACAGACTGACATCAACCTTTTTTCTCTAATATCCCCTGTTGGCACAGCAAAGCAGGATCATTGGGGTGTTAAGGTTAGGCCTATTGGCTTTTTTCTTTCAAAAAATGGAATTACTACTTTACTCCTTTGAAGAAGCTCATAATCTGATGGAGGAAAATAAAGCAAGATGAGTACGCATGGTGTTATGAAACTGCACAGTGAACATGCCTTGGTTATCTAGCGCCTTAAAAAAGCAGATACCTCTGACCAAAAGCTTCAGAAACATACATCAGCCTTACACATATCTTGTCTGATGCACTCTCCTACTTAAGAGGCAATGACAAGTTATTGCTCTTTGTTGTTGTTTGGGGTCAGGAGTAGGGAGGGGATTTTAAAAAAGATCAGAAGAGGGCAGGTGAATTAGGTGTTAACTTACTATAATTATAAGGGTGTTTTTCAGCTCAGTCTCCAATATCATGTAGTTTCAGTTGCCCTTTTGCTTCTTAGTACGCATATTTTACATGCTTGGTTTGTTCTACCAGGCAAATATAGACTGTGATTGACCCAGGAAGTTAGGCCCCAACAGTGGAACCCTTACTTGAGTTGGTGAGCACTTACTCATGTGACTAACCCCGTTGACAACAATGGAACAGGATGCAGTAAGAGTTCCACAACCAAGTTCTTATTTCATATTTTGTGTGTTTTCTGTCTAATGACATATACATAAAGGGTAACATTTTCAAAAGCTCAAAAGTGATTTAGGACTAGTGGAATTTACAAGGGCACCTAAGCAGGTTAGGCATTTAACTGTCACTGAAAGTCATGGGAGTTAGGCATCTAACCTGCTGAGCTGCTTTTGGAAAACCTTCTAGGTTCCTATCTGTATCTTTAGGCACACTTGTAAATTGGGCCCTTAGAAATCTAGGTCCCATTTTCAAAAATGACTTAGGCACTTAGGAGCTTAAGCTCCAAATCAAACTCCTAAGAGCTTATGTCACTTTTCTAAGTCATTTATACACATTAGAAAATTTTACCCATACACCAATTGCAGAAACGTATAAAATATAACTTCTAGACTTGGCTCAGCAAATTTCAGAAGTGAAAGTATATATAGTGGTCTCGACTTGGCCATAGAGAGCATTTGTCCACTTCAATAAACCATCACACAACCTGGCACAATTATATATGATTAGCACTCAATGCTCAAGAGAGGCCCATAGATAGAATAGAATGGCTGGCGGGGGCGGTCAGGTCTCAGGAGCAGAGCTGTGAAGGAAGGATGCAGGGCAGATTAGGATGGATGTGCATACATGCAGCACTTAAACAAAAATATGACAAAGTAATTTCACACAAACACAATATTAGCAAGAGTTTTGTGGGTACACTGGGTCTGAATTACAAAAATAGCAGCACAACTTGGGATCTGTTCACTAGATTCATAGAAAATACTGGAATTTTCCTCCATCTAATGAAAATCGGCCTGTCACTTTTTAGTCCTCAGAAAATCTGTGCTTGTAGGACAACTGGGAGTTCTATGGGCACTGCTGAAACTGTTGTTTATGGTAGGAAGCATCTGCTACCTCCCTCATTGCCTGGAGGATGAACAGGCTTCTCCCTGAAACGCTCACAATACATGATGGACTGGAGGGGAAAACAGAGGCACTGCCTGCAAAGGATGACATGTGAAACAGTTATCCAAAACCCTCAGAAGACACTGTGAGCAGTGACAAGGGCTTGGATGATGGGGCAAAGGGGCCAGTCTCCCCGCCCTCTGGCTCCCTTCAAGATAAGCATGATAAGGAAATATTCTGTAGAACCTGAAACTTGAAGCAAGTCAGTGGGAGATGGTCCTTTACTAGTCTCTGCAAAGAGACACTGTAAGGCCTGGTTTGCGTCAGACACACAAACTAAACCCAGCAAGATTATTTCATTCCAGTCACTTAAGCATGGCAGGTAGACACCAAGTCACAACAAATTTTATAGCTTGAGCCTGGACTCTCTCCTCTTTGTTCACCTCTTTCTTAAAGTCTGGTATCCTAAACTGGACACAATACTCCAGCTGAGGTCTCACCAGTGCCAAATAAAACAGAACACTTAACTCCCATGTCTTAGGGCATGTCTATGCTACAGCCACTAACAACAGCCCAGCTATAACGCTGCCACTATGCTGCTGTAGCACCCTTGTGCTGACGCATTCTACATCCCCAGAAGGGGTGCACCTGTCTTTATTACATTTCATCTTGTGGATTTCAAACCAATTCTCTAATTTATCAAAGTAATTTTGAATTCTCCAAAGTGCTTGCAACCTCTCCCAATTTGCTGTCATCTGCAAATTTTATTATTATACTTTCCACTTTATTATGTAAATCATTAATGAAAATATTGAAAAGTACCAGACCCAGGAGAGACCCCTCCAAAACCCCACTAAATACCTCCTCCAAGTTTCACAATGAACCATTGATAACTACTCTTTGAATGGAGTTTTTCAACCACTTGTGCACCTACGTTACAGTAATTTAATTCCCACTTTTCTCTTGTTTGCTTATGAGACAGTCATGTGAGACTGTCAAAAGTCTTACTAAAATCAAGATATATCACGTCTCCTGCTCCCCACTCCTCACTCCCCACATTATCCACTGCGCTAGTTACCCTATCAAAGACAGACATTTTTAGTTTGATAAGATTTGTTCTTAATAAATTCATGCCGGCTAGTATTTTATCACCCTACTGTTCTCTAGGTGCTTAAAGGTGATTAATAATTTGCTCCAGTATCTTTCCAGGTATCAAAGTTAAGTATGAAGTATATTTAGCTTCAACCACTTCAGTTATAAAACCCAAACATGCCAGGATGAGGTAACTTTTGACTTTATACAAATTATGAGTTGGAGCAGGTGGGGGATTCTGGTAACTTTTGATCTCTACCGAACTAGGGCAAATTCAAATGGGTTACCTAGAAATGAAGACTCTGTATACCATTACCAGTCTCCTGAACTGTCCAGTTACCCACTGTGAACAAATCTGTATTTAATGTTTCCATGTCATTCTCACATTAAGAATCTTGCACAGTTTAAATAGCTATAAAAGTACTAATTATGTTTTTCCTCAACACTTTATAGCAAAATATCCCTCTAAGGAAGGTAATATCATATTGCTGTAGATCCATAAACCACTCTAGATCTTCTTTCACAATCAGTGAGGGAATAATGAAATTATAATTGCTGCATATGCAAAACAGGGATTACTGCCGAACTGTATTCGCTGTTTGATCATGGGAAACCAAAGCTGTATTTAGAATATACCAGATAACATCTGTAAGAGTATACATGGTAGTCTGCTGTACATTTACTTTATGAAACTATTGTGAAGTTGCTTCTGTTGAATTTCAAGTTTCTATTTAGCAGTTAACATGTCAGGCCGCCTATGGGGGGGAGGCAGCTGCCCCGGGGCTGGTGATTCAAAAGGGAGCCCCAGGCCCTTTCAAATCGCCACCAGAGGGCCAGGTAGTGTGAATGGGCTGGCTGGGGGAGGCTGATCCCCTGTCCCTTCTGCCCAAAGCCCCACCCCTTCCAGGGGCCAGCTCTGGGTCCCCGTACTGGTAAGAATTTTATATTACTTTCACCCCTGATGGCAAGTAAGGATCTCCTGAATGAAAACCTCAGAAATCTTCTCCATAGCCATTCATAGGGAGTCATAAACCTTGTCCTTCACAGTCAGGCATGCAGGAACTCCCATATGGCTATGATCTCTCACCTGTTCAAACATAATAGCTTGTGCCAATTCTAAGTGAGAATTCAAGATTCCAATGGCAATCGGAGACAATGGAGAATAAAATTTCTGATATTTAGTATCACTTCTACTTCTTGCATAGAAGGTTATAAAACAAGCATTTTTATTAGGAAAAACAGAGAACAAACAAATATGTATTTAGACCTTTTTTAATTGAATGCGTAACACATACTTGACTCAATACATAGTTTAGGTTCCATGCTATGCTTACTTTCATATGTATACCATAATATCCATGACTACACTTGCTCCAGGAGCCTATTGGATAAATAAATATCGTAACAAACCTATAGCCCTGTAGAGTTTCAGGGCAGTCACTGTGCTGTACATGTTGGCCACCTGAACTTCACAGCAGCAGAGAAGATAGGACTCCTGTTCCAAAACCAAAAACTAAAAACACTTGGGGCTAAATACAGGCCCAGCTGAAATCAATGGCAAAACTCCTATTGGCTTCACTGGGGCCAGGATTTTACCCTCCAGCTAAAGAAGAATCTTGGTCTTCATCCCACATGGCACCTAATTAAGCAAAAGAGACGTTCCAGTGAAGTAAATGAGACTACTCGCCTGCTTAAAGTTAGGTAATTGTTTAAGTCCCTTGCTGAACTGGGGCCTTTTTTTAGCACATAGTAGGACACAGCCTCTTACACATAGCTGAGCAGTTATAATTCTGTCCGATAGAGGATAGTGTTGTGCATATATGCACCCATACCCCCATTAATTACAATATATTCTCATATACGTGCTTTTTTAAATTAGCATTGTCTCTATTATAGACAATAATGGTTCTATGTTATAAATCTGTAGATAGGCACTTTTCAAAAATCGGACTTCTAATTCAATCACTTGGAGTCCCTACAATCAGTAACACTTTGTCTCAATTCTAATGTCAGCTGTCACTGCTTTAATAAAGCACTCACGATATACTGTAGAAAACACCAGGGAAAGAGTTGCTGTATATAATTTTTTCAGTTAGACAGCTGAAAGATTTGTGTTTATGATGTGAGGCAGAGATACTGCCTAACATCCTTCTGACCCATTCTGAAGCTGATGAGACAGACCTTGACCTAAAGTTTAAACTGTTCACTCCTGCTGTGTAGAAGTTTTTGCAAATTTATAATGTTGTAAATGTGAGATATGGATTATTATGTATTTATATGCCATATAGCGTGCACATCACTAGCCTATGAAACCACATGTTCTTATTACTTCTACCCACCTCCTTCTTCTTATCTATCCTCCCATTCTTTGTTGTACTCAAGAATTGTGTCTACTCTTAAACTGAGTTGTAAGCTTTGGGGGGCAGGAACAATGTCACCCTAGGTGTTTGTAGATTACAGAGCACAACAGAACCCCAATCCCCAATTGGGGACTTTGCGCTCTACTACAATACAAATAAATAATCATAACGACTATAAGCCCTTTAATTATAATTATAAACTAGGGAATCACTTCACTGGCTACTGAAATGCAGTAACTCTCTGGTGCAACATAATAATGATTGATTGTGTCTACAACACTACACAGCAGTTTAAAGACTGGAGGTAAAAGAGAATATCACATCCATTTGAATCTATAAGGGAATGTCAGTAGGCAGACTACCAATGCCCTAGATGGAATCTGGCAAGGACACTGGGCTGAACATTCCTGCCCTTGCAAAATGTACCATTCAATTAATAATGACTATGAGTAGTCAGAGCTTCCCTTTTATGTCTCACCCAAAAGACAGAACCATGCCTCCTGACGCTACAGTTTGGTTACTGACTCAAGAAGAAGGAGACTACTATAATACTCAATACCACTTCTTATAGCTTATGTATTTTTCCCTAAAATTTGTTGTCCGAGTACTGAGCATCCTGACTCTGGTAGTTATATACAACAAAATCTCAGCCCAAGGTGGTATGGCCACAGATATGAAGCTCAGTATTGTACCTTAAGAACAGAAACCTCTCACACCTATTGTGAGAAAGGAGGAGGACAGTTACTGGCATATTAGTAGACTCTTTAGAAACGATATCAGTTTGGTGGGAATAACAAGAGTACGCCTTTCTTGAACATGAACAATTTCCTTAGCATTTTGCAATATAGCAAAGGCTGCATTAAAAAAAAAAATTCATGTAAATGTTTTGTTAGAAAAGCCCCAAATCAGGGCATTTTCTGTATGTTACTTCCCAGAACAGTTCTTTTTTGACAACATGATTCACGTTATTAATTTTAAAAGTTTATATAACAACATTTTAACTTACTGCAGAGACAAATCGATAAATTCAGGTACTTTTGTTTCAGACTTGCTTAAAATTTCTGCATTAAACACAGATTTCCATTATTACTGATCTAATAAGTCCTATTCTCATCTGGACTATCAGCAACTCAATAAGTAATTACCATTCACCTTAGGCTGTTCCAGTCCATTAGACCAATACTGATGACTCAGGAGAGGCAATAGATGAAGAACACAACGCTAATAAAAGAACAGAAAATGATGTGAGAAAATGCTGTGGCTGTAACTCACACCCCTTTGCTGTGTTTATGGAGAAGTGTGCAAATAATATAAAATTGATGGGATCAAATGTAAAGATTTATTTTAAGTGGTTTACTTATTTGTATGATTAAATATAAAAGTTGTTCAGACTGAAATTGAAAAGGAAACACTATGCAGATCTGGATGTATTACCATGGCCTCTAGGAACCCTAACCACGGGTTAGAACCCCATTTTATTTGGCACTGAACACATACAAAAGACAGTCTTTGCCCCACAGAGCTTTCAATCTAAGTAAAACATGCAGCCATTGGAAAAAATAGTTAAGCCTTATCTGTGCATTAACGGAATGGACATCATGGGCTCAGTTCTGTTTTAGGAGACTGAGCCTTACTGGGAGGAAAGGGGGTGGGGGGTGCTAAGCAATAGTATAAGTTATGGGGCCTGATTCAGCTGTCATTAAGACCAGTACAAATCAAGATTTAACCAACAGAAGTCCATAGGGTTAGACCAATGTAAGTGTGATCAGAATCAGGCTCAAGGACTCTTGGTTGCTGTAGGAAGCACAGAAATAGGCCCCTCTTAATATACTTGTTAAAAGGCTGTAGCCAGTATTCCTCCCAGCACAGGGAGTAGAGCAGGGTTATCACCCAATCCAGATGTGTAATCCACTGAGCTGCTACCTTCCCAGACCCCCAACAAAATTATGGTTGCCTGCAGGTTTATCAGGAGGGAAACGTAAATCATAGAAGATTAGGGTTGGAAGAGACCTCAGGAGGTCATCTAGTCCAACCCCCTGCTCAAAGCAGGATCAACCCCAACTAAATCATCCCAGCCAGGGCTTTGTCAAGCCGGGCCTTAAAAACCTCTAAGGATGGAGATTTTACCACTTCCCTAGGTGAACTAGATTCCACCAACTCCTAAAGAACCCCCTTCACTTGTTTTTCTAGCACACCTTAGTTGGAAGGTGATAATTTGGCCCTAGGAAACAAGTAAGCTTAGTGGGTAACAGATGCAGATTGTGTAGGTGTAGAGGGGTGGTTACCTGCTCCTGCCCTGAGAGGTTTAAAACGGCCCTGGAGGAGGGCTGTGGGAGGAGAAAAGCAGCAACGTTGATTGGGGGAAACAGCCTCAAGGGGGGGGGGGTCATGCCCCAGACAGGGCCCAGCTGGCTCTATACAGGCTTGAGCCAGGAGTAAAGGCACACAGTCTCTCTCTAGACGTAGAGGGAGATGGGCCTGGCTGCAGGGACCTGAGCAGAGTACCTGAGTGGAGCAGGGCTGGGGAAAGGCAGAGGAGCTGGGAAGGTTCCAGCCTGGAAAGCCCCAGGTTGCAGCCTAGCAGAAGGCCAATGGGTACTGGGGGTTGCAGAAGGCAGCCCAGGGGTAGGCAAAGGCAGCAGGTCCAAACCCCTCTTGCCAGTGATGAGTGGCTGATACTGCAGTCTGTCCCAGAAAACAGGGGCTAGTTGGTGACTCGTTACTGCCAGAGGGGCAGCACTCCAGAAAAAGGAGCACCAGTGTCCTGAGAGGGACACGGGGGCCAGCGGTAAGTGGGTCACTGGCCTGCAGAGGGTGCTCTGGAAGCTGGACGAGCTACTTCCCAACGGAGACCAACAGGAGGGTGAGTCTGCATGCTTACAGTAGGTATCCAGTATAACTACATAGGTCAGGCTACATGACAAAATAAAATGGTTAAAATATGATAAACTTCACACAAAGCTCCAGCTACATGTCTTGGACTTCATGCCTCATAGCACACCTGAAGCATGTGACTCACTGATATGACCTCTGGTCTGGTCACACTTTGTTGCTTTTATAAATAAACCAAAACCACCCTATCAAGTAGCCAACAATCCAGACAGAAAAGATTCAGATCTTTATTGCCAGTTTAAGTAACAGCATGATAACTATTTCCAGATACGTTTCATGTTTAAGTAAAATATCAAACCTTGTAATATGTTTTCAGAGAGCTGTAACACAAAGCTTCCTTTGGAAAATGTACATATCACCTGTGTTTGCTAAGAGGGAATACTTTTATATTTGATATCTCCAGTCAAGTAAACTCCGTAATTCAAGTGGCAGGAGGTGTCATTTAGCTTATTGAGCTGAGCATCTTCAAATCAAAATGACACTTCTATCAACTATGGTTATCCTAGAGTTCTATTTTTTCTAGAACTGCCCAAACTATTAAAAGGGAATATTTCTGCATGGTAGTAATAATTAGAGCAAGTCAGAAAATAGATACGTTTTTGGAACTTTTTCAAAACATTTTTTTCTTCCATCAGAATTTCATTTTTTATCAATTTTTCTGACCAGCTCAAATAGCAAAATCCCCTATGCAATTCTGTAGCAGATTATTTCAAGGTGCTTCATAAACATTATTTAAAACTCACAAATGATACCTGTTAAATTATTCAATGGGAATAACATTCAGTGTGCATTTAGCTCTTTGTCTTCTTTGCAGATCATTCACAAGCATATCGTATTGTCAGCCTGCAGGTTGGAAACTATCTACACAGACAAACTCCTCTTCCTTACAGGTGGTATGCATGTGTTACAGTTTGCAAGATTAGGCCCTGTGTTAGCAGACTGGACTTTACACTGGGATCTTTCAGTTATATATCATTATTCTCTGTGAAAAAGCAGAACTATCCATAATGATGAAAGTAGTAAAACACTGACTTTTTTTAAAGTTGTGACCATTCAGTATTGTAGGCATAGATGTTATTGCCACATATGATTAAGGTTGCCTCACACTTTCTATTATAAGAACTTATTTTCAGTTGCTTATAACGTTGCCAAACTTTAACCACTTGGGTTGAAATTGTCTATGATGGGTATCTGCCTCAGGTGAAATGCTTTTAGTAAGTTTCAGCTAAAGCCATTCAGCCATTATTCAAAACAAGCTTAGGGAAAAAATACAAGGTTTTGCCCATGTTAATTTGTTTTTTAAACCCATTCATAGAGTCCAAGGCCATAAGGGACCACAGTGATCATCTAGACCAGTGTTTCCCAAACTTGGGACGCAGCTTGTGTAGGGAAAGCCCCCAGCGAGCCGGGCCGGTTTGTTTACCTGCCGCGTCCACAGGTCCAGCTGATCGCGGCTCCCACTGGCCACGGTTCGCTGCTCTGGGCTAGTGAGAGCTGCTGGAAGAGGCGGCCAGTAAGTCAGTCGGCCTGCGCTGCTTCCAGCAGCTCCCATTGGCCTGGAGCAGCAGGAAGCGGTGTGGGCCGAGGGACGTACTGGCTGCCGCTTCCAGCAGCCCCCATTGGCCTGGAGCAGCAAACCGCCGCCAGTGGGAGCTGCGATCGGCCGGACCTGCAGACATGGCAGGTAAACAAACCAGCCCGGCCCGCTGGGGGCTTTCCCTACACAAGTGGCTTCCCAAGTTTGGGAAACATTGGTCTAGACTAATCTACTATATAACATAGGCCATCAAACGTCCCCAAATTAATTCCTGTGAACCAGACCATATGTCTTTAAAATAATATATAATCTAGATTTTAAAATGGCCAGTGATGGAAAATTCACCACAACGTTTGGTAAATTGTTCCAATAGTTAATTACCCTCACTGTTAAAAATGTATGCCTTACTTCCAGTCTGAATTTGTCTAGTTTCAGCTTCCAAAGATTGATTTTTTACACGTTTGCCTGCTAGACTGAAGAGGTTTATCAAATATTTCTCCCCCATATAGGTACCTGTAGACTGCAATCAAGTCAACACTTAACCTTCTCTTTGTTGAGTTAAATAGATAAACCCAAGGAGCTCAGTCACAATAAGGCATATTTTCTACTCCTCTAATCATTCTCATGGTGCTTTTCTGAACCCTCTCCAGTTTATCAACATCCTTCCTGAATTGTGGAAACCAGAACTGGACACAGTATTCTAGCAGCAGTTGCACCGGTACCAAATATACAGGCAAAATAACCTCTCTCCTCCTACTCAAGATTCCTGTTTATGCATTCAAGGAGCTCATTAGCCCTTTTGGCCAGAGTGTAGCAATGGGAGCTCACATGCAGTTGTTTACCCACCATGACTCCTGAATCTTTTTCAGAGTCAATGCTTCCCAGGATAGAGTCCCCCTGGCTCCTCCTGGCTGCCAGGAACTGTTGTGGTACTGGGCACAGGAATGGAGAGAAGAGTGTCTTGTTCACTCAATGGTCCCACTACTAATGCCTAGGCAACCTAAAGGAGAAGGAGGAACCATCTGTTTCCAATGCAGATGGGTAAGAAATGGGGGTTACAGAAGACAAAGGAGGAGAAGGAAGCAGAGGGGAAGGGGAGAGGAGCTCGGGGTGGATAGGAGTAGAGGGGGAAGGATGGAGATGGATGAAAACAAAAAGAGCAGGGGCCAGAGCCAAGGGGGAAAGATAGCAAACGAGATAAAGGGAGGGAAGGGCTGGAGGGGGAAGGATAGGAGCAGAAGGGAAGGGGGCAGGAGCCATGGGAAGTCGGGGAGTTGGATAGGAGCAGAGGGGGGACAGAGACAGATGGGCGCACAGGGGCAGAATAGTCTATAATACTCCCCTGCAACACCTGGAATTGAACCTAGCAGTCCCAAGTCTCTACACTCCTCTGCTGTGAGCAAACAAATGTGAAACTTACTGGCCCAGTGTGTGTCTTACCCGGCTCCAGTTGCTGATCCACATACATGAAAACAGCCTATTACTGCTACCACTTACTTCATTAGCTCAAGTGACAGAGGTCTGTACAGTAGATCTAAAGGTACAACCCCTGAAGCTGGGTTGCTGATACGGTTTCACATGATAAACTGAAAAACAAACAGATATTCTATCTGGGCTTTTAATTAGAAAACTACATCTAAAAACCTCTAGTTTAAAAAAAAGTTAAGGTTTCAAAGTCAGGCCCTGGAAAGGTAGGAACGGCCAGAATTAATATGCCCATGCAACCTTTCATTCTGCCTCTTTGTGTGTGTCCCTGCCAGCAGTATATGGGATCTTGGGGAGCAATTACCACACAGGTGGGGTGCCAATTTTGTCCCTGCCAGCAGGTATATGGGATCTTGGGGAGCAATTACCACACAGGTGGGGTGCCAATTAATTTCTTTATTAAAGGAAAAAGGAAGTGGTGGGAATTTAACAATAAAATATGAAGGGATGGGGTGTCAGGGTGTTACATAATAGATAATGATCGGGGGGCGTTCATATTGACAGTGTGGGAGTTCTAACAGGGGGTACCGTAAGTGGGTTTCAGCACAATGGGATAACAGTACAAGTCAATAACAACTTAAACTTTATATAGAACAAATTCTAGATACAGTGTGAAATGCACGTACAAAAAGAAATGCACCAAATAAAATGGAGCCTTCCTATTTAGTAATGGTATACAATCTTACGATGGGGAATGAATTAAGGGTTGGTGGCCTTATAATACAAATGTAACACAATTGGTCATTGAATGGTTAAATACAAAGTAATATCAGCAATATGGGTAAGGTGACAAATTTCAATGCATGTAGAAAATTACTGACTTCTAATTGTGAGGCGTGACTAGCAAGAGCGTACCTAAAAGCTGGGTAGGAACAGGAAGGGGCGGAGGGGGGCGGGACTGATTAGCAGCACTGAGTGAGAGGAGAGTGCCAGCTAGGAAGCAGCGAGAGTTACCTTTGAAGCTCCTGCAGGTAAGGAAACGGGCAGAGAGAGAGTTTTATAAGCAACACATGGGGGGAGATATGCGCGGCGGGAAAAACAGACAAAGTATCAGGGCGGGAGAAAACAGCAAGGTGTTTGGGAAGTTTTCGGATGGCAGCAAGGAGTTGTAACAGAGAGACACGGAGAAAGCACACGGGGGGGGGAATTGGAGCGGGGGAAAAACAGACACAGTTATACAGAGGGAGAAGCAGCAAAAACCTTTATCTATCTAACCTAACAGACTAGGCAAAACCAACAAATATCACAATTCTAACAAAACTATAACAATGCAACTACAGCAACAGAACACGCAAACCTATAACAAGGCAGGTGAAACTTACATAGCTTAAGGCAATCTAATGGGAAAACAAGAACAAGGCAGGTGTGAAAAACTTACAAGCTCTAAATCTTAACAACAATAACTTATTAAACTAAAAACAAAACCTATGGTGCAGTCCTTATGCTAATGGGGAAGTTTCACAGACGGCCAGAGTGGTATGTGCCTCAGGGATGGGGCTGCAGCACAGTGGAACAGCCCTGCAAGCAGAGAGCCGGAGGCAAAGCCCACAGGAGCAGAGCTTAGCAGCAAGCACAAACTTAATTTTTAGCAGCAAAAGTGCCGCGGAGTTTAGGAGAGGTTTTAAGACACAGACCAAGGTTTAGCTTGAGTCGTGTGCTAGGGAGACAGAGCCAGCAGCTAAAATAATAAAATAAAAGTACAGAGAGTTCACAGAACGTATTCTTACCAGCCCCCAAAGGAAGCAGCAAGGTAAAAGTAGGCAAGAACATCAGAAGCTAAGTATGGTCTCAATAATCAGGAGATCTCTCTCAGGCAAGCATTCTCTCGGTGGGGGGGTTTCAAAAACGGGGGACCTCAAATAAAACGAGCGCAGAGAAAGGACCCCCAGAAACCCTGGCGATTCAGACGCCAGGCAGGCAATGCAGGAGAACCTTCTGATCTTAGTTTTAAAAATGCTGTTTTTTAAAGGCAAACGCAGGCAGTTTCCCACCATAGACTTTGATTGGCTCTCTGATACAGGAGAGAAGAGGAAGGCAGAGATAAACTGTAGGTGAGCACAGAGACATGTCTGGGCAGAGTCTTGTACAGTAGTGACTCACAAAGCACATGAGGCCTATGACTCATAGCCCAATGGATCTTAAAAACACATAGGTCTTGCCAGCTCTGGACATTGCCTACCGCTACAACCGAGCCCAGGTTAACAAGGTGATAACAGGACTAACCCTTTGAACAAGGGCAGTGGTCCCACTAGCACAAGTGGGCCATCCTTTGAGAGGGCAATGGCTCTTGGTGAACAACTTTAAGGGGCCCTCCCTTTGAGAAGGGCAGTGGCCCTGCTAAACAACTTAACAGCCAGGGAGGGGAGGCCACAGGACAACAAAAACAAAATGGAGTATGGGGACAGCTGTAAGAAACAAAATGGAATAGGGGGATAGCTGTAACAGACAGTGTGAAGGTGGCAAAATATTACTTTTTTATTAAGAAGTGATATGGTTTTTGAAATGTTAAATGACTCCAACATTTATTTAATCCACGTTTTTTTCTACAGGATCCTGCCTCGTTCAGTGCACCGGATGAGTGGTACTTAGCAAATGAACCAGATGGGTGTTGTGAATGATGCTGTCAGTAGGACCGCTGCCTCATTTGCTGCAGAAGTTGGAAGGTGTCTAGTGATTGTGGAGGGGGACTGCAATCAGAGGGAGTAGAGCCTCATGGCTCAGGTAGTTGAGTGCCACTCTAGAGAATTGTATTCCATTATCCCTGCCTCTGCCAGAGATTTTACATGATGATAGGCAAGTCACTTAAACCAAAATTTTTTGTAGCTGGGTACTTAATTGTATCTTCCTCATTTTCTGGGTATCTTGGGACATCTGGGACCAGATTTGCAGAAGTGCTCAGCCCTCCCAACTGCATCTGAAGCCAACTGGAGCTGTGCTTTTAACACACAAATAGGTTTGGCAGAACTCAGTTTTGATGGTTTTATAATTTCAACAATTATTTTTAAGCTTTTTAAAATTTTGATTTAAATGTTCAGTTGCAGGAAACTATTGGAAAGTGAGACAGTAAATTATTTAATGACAGCAGACATTGAGATTCAAAAAGTTAAAGCTCTACACAAATTGTCAACATCGCATGGCAAAATATACAATATTCTTTAATCAAATCCTAGTAAGCTCTCAAGCAGCATTTTTCTTACTTTCCCTCTGTATATTTTGATGATGATTGATGGAAATATTTGTAGTCAGTATGTGTGTATGGTGAAATCAACATTACTTATGTTTACCAGTAAAAATCTAATCCTTCCGAGCCTACATATAAAATGCTACAAACATGCTAAATACACTGAAAAATCAAGGTCTAGGTGTCACAAGTTGGGCCCTCAAAATTACTGGACAATTTTGGCCTTGATATCTCTGTGCTTCAGCTTCCCAGCTATAAACTATGGATAATAATGCTACCTAATCTCAGAGGGCTGTTGCAAAGGCAAACTCATTATTGTTTGTGAAGCACCATAGAAACACCCATGAGGAAATTAATAATTTTGTATTCAGTGCAGGGTTTGGAGGCTGTGTGTTAAATAAGGCCTCGGGTCACACACTGAATGAGAAGAGTAAAAAGAAATAATGAGGAAGTACCCATTCACTAAATAGAGCAGAGGCCCTGTGGAAAAAACCAGCATGTGATAATGTAATTAAAGCCTATATCATAATGCATACATGCAGATGGCTGAATTATAGTAACATAGGCAGCCTTAATTCTGACACTTCCTCACTCTGAGTACTTGATTTTGCAACCTTATCATTCTTTTAATGTACTTTTTGGATGTAAGCGATAAATATTTCAAGAATTCCTGTAGCTATATAAAAAGGAATAAGAACTAATTGCTGCACTTTCGCTTTAATTCTTGCTGTTTTAAAAGAGAAAAAATTAATTCATTTTCTATCATCATATGTCTTCATTCTTAAGCATTCCTATCTTTCTGTGAAGCTGCAGTTTTGCATCCTCGTTCATTTTCCTTACTAAAAAGTATATTCTTAGGTATGATCTAGACTGGAAGTTAAGGTGTGATATTAGCACATGTCACTTAGTGACACATTTCAAAAGTCTACTGAAGACAATTCACATTGCCTTAATTACATGATAAATTGGTAGAACTGAAGTCTACAGGAAGCCTAGGCTTTGTCACCAGTTTTAGCACGAGGTTCAGACAGTCTTTCTACATGTGTTAGCTAACATGATAATATCACACCTTAAATCCTACTCTAGACCAGGCTTTAAGGCACTAATCCTTCAGGCTTTACACAGGTAAAATTCCTATTCAACTGAAGTCAAATGAGCTTTCAATTTCAGCCAATGGGAGTTTTGCCTGAGTAAGGACTGCACGATCAAGTGCAAAAGTAACGATTTTAAATATTTTACCAGCACACTTTGGTCTCGACGACACTACAGTTTTCCTAAGTTATTTTCCAAAAAGGAAAAAAATATTGGCTGCACAGTTTACAGCTGCAATAAAGGCTGCCCTGATATGGGGAGTTTTGTGAAAAGGTTCAACTCTTTGTACACGGTAAATCAAATTAAGCCCTGCCTGGGGACTCATCATCCCAAGCATCTAATGAAGAAAATACATCAGGGCTGCTGCAAGTTTATTGGAGAATTCCTGCAAAAAGGAAACAACAAAACAGTCAAGAAGAACCAGGACTTAACGGGAAAACAGATGATATTTAATTAAATAAATATACTCAGCAGTGCTCCAAGGAATGAAATTATTTGCATGCTGGATGGCCACATATTGAACCACACTGCTGAGAAAATTTATACTGCACTGCTCATTTTTTAATAGCACAAATACATACTGTACTTAGAAATTAAGTGTCTGAAAGCATAGCAATATCACATTTTCAGGAACTAATACTGCATTAAGAGTTCCCTGAAAAATATTCCACTTTTATTCACTCAGTATTTGTTTAGTTTTTGTTATTTTCTGTAATTACATCAAATGAATTAGCTAAGTTAATTATTGCCACACTAATGCAGTCCTAATTACTACTATTGAAAGTAGTGTGTAAGTGAAATTTAAGGCTTATTTATTTGGAACTCAAGTGAAGAATTATTTGTATAATAGAAGAGGAATGTGGTCTTCATTTTTTCCAGAAGATGCCTGTGAGAACAGAGGACACCACTGAGGCAGGCTGTCGTTCTGGTGTAGACGCTACATTGAGAGTGGAGGGGTTCAATGGATAGGAGTTTGCCTCTCCATTGCACGCCTGTGGCTTAGAACCTGCAGTTGATAGCCCATAGGTGGACTGCTGAACATATGCAAAGCCCCTCTGAAACCAACCTGCACAGTATCAGTTGCAGTTCTAAGCCCTCTATTTGTCCTTATTGGTATCCATGTTCTCTCATATTCAATAACAGGAGCCGATACCATGGGTAGTCCAGGGCTGCCAGCTCCCCCTTTGTCCCCCAGTGCCTCCTGCTCACCAGCAGTCCAGCCGATCAGCTCCCCCACCTCCCTCCCAGAGCCTCCCACCTGCCACAGATCAGCTGTTCCGTGGCACACAGGAAGCACTAGGAAAGAGGGAGAGGAGCAGGGATGGGGCATGCTTGTGGGAGGGGGCAGAACTGGGCAGGAAAAGACAGAGTGGAGACGGGGAAGGGTGGAAGTTTGGGGAAAGGGGTGGGTAGGGTGGGTGGCTGGGGAGGGAGCGGCGAGATGGCGGGCTCGGGAAGGAGTCGGGTGGGGCGGATCTGGGGCAGAGCAGGGGCATTGAGCACTGCAGGACCTGAGGAAGATAGCAACTGTGGTCAGTAATATGGTGCAGAACCTGGAATTGAGGTCTCAGAAAGGAAACAGAATATCACACTGTGTAAGTGGGAGGTTAGAGATTTTGATTTTTTGTTGTTTGCATTACCACTATAGTGAAGAAGTTACAGATAGGGGTTAATTCCTGACCCCCTGAAGTAATGGGACTTTGCTTGATGTCAGTCAGTTAGTATTTGACTTGTAAGAGTAAAACAAAAGCCTGATCCCTGCTCCATTGATTTCATATTCATTTCTGATTCCATCCAATCTCTCATGTTATTACCAAAAGTGAACAGTTTATAATCCTGAACAACTAAGATCTCTACATTTGGTGATGCATGTTTCACAAACAGTCATAGACTCATAGGACTTGAAGGGACCTCAAGAGGTCATCTAATCCAGTCCTCTGCGCTCAAGGCAGATTAAGTATATCTAGACCATCCTGACAGGTGTTGTGTCTAACCTGCTCTCAAAAATCTCCAATGACGGAATTCCACACCCTCCTAGCAATTTATTCAGTGCTTAACCATCCTGACAGGAATTTTCCTAATACCCCAACTTAACCACTTGCTGCAATTTAAGCCAACTGATTCTGTCCTATCCACAGAGGTTAAGGAGATCATTTTTTCTCCCTCCTCATTGAAACAACCTTTTATGTACTTAACAACTCTTATTATGTCCCCTTTCATTCTTCTCTTCTCCAGACTAAACAAACCCAATTTTTTCATCTTCCCTCATAGGTCATGTTTTCTAGACCTTTAATCATTTTTTTGCTCTTTTCTGGGCTTTCTCCAATTTGTCCACATCTATTCTAAAATGTGGCACCCAGAACTGGACACAATATTCCAGCTGAGGCCTAATCAGCGCAGACTGCAGCAGAAGAATTACTTCTCGTGTCTTGCTTACAGTACTCTTGCTAATACCTCCCAGAATGATGTTTGCTTTCTTTACAAGAGCGTTACACTATTGACTCATATTTAGCTTGTGATCCACTATGATCCCCAAATCCCATTCTGCAGTACTCCTTCCTAGGCAGTCATTTCCCATTTTGTAGGTGTGCAATTGATTGTTCCTTCCTAAGCAGAGTACTTTGCATTTGTCCCTATAAAATTTCATCCTATTTACTTCAGATCATTTCTTCAGTTTGTCCAGATCATTTTTAACCTTGCAACCCCTCCCAGCATGGTATTGTCTACAAACTTTATAAGCGTTCT
This sequence comes from Chelonoidis abingdonii, assembly GCF_003597395.2. Taxonomy (NCBI): domain Eukaryota; kingdom Metazoa; phylum Chordata; order Testudines; family Testudinidae; genus Chelonoidis; species Chelonoidis abingdonii. Next base: position 8,698,678 of record NC_133771.1, on the reverse strand, counting down.
CTCTATGCTATTATCTAAATCATTGATGAAGATATTGAACAGAACTGGACCCAGAACTGATCCCTGCGGGATTCCATTTGGTATGCCCTTCCAGCTTGACTGTGAACCACTGATAGCTACTCTCTGGGAACAGTTTTCCAACAATTGCCCCCCTCCCCCAGTTATAGTAGCTCCATCTAGGCTGTATTTCACTAATTTGTTTATGAGAAGGTCATGGGAGACAGTATCTAAAGGCAAGATATACCACACCTACTGCTTCCCCCCCATCCACAAGCCTTCTTACCCTGTCAAAGAAAGCTATCAGGTTGGTTTGACATGATTTGTTCTTGACAAATCCATGTTGTTACTTATTGCCTTATTATCTTCTAGGTGTCTGCGAACTGATTGAGCAAATAAATAACCAATTATCTTTTCAGGTATTGAAGTTAAACTGACTGGTCTGTAATTCTCCGGGTTGTTCTTATTCCCCTTTTTATAGATTGGCACAATATTTGCCCTTTTCCTGTCCTCTGGAATCTCGCCCATCTTCCATGACTTTTCAAAGATAATGGCTAATGGCTCAGAAATCTCTTCAGACAGCTGCTTGAGTATTCTAGGGTATTATTCATCAGGCTCTGGTGATCTGAAGACACCTAACCTGTCTAAATAATTTTAACTTGTTCTTTCCCTATTTTAGCCCCCGATCCTACCTCATTTTCACTGGCATTCACTAACGTAAGACGTCCAATCGCTACTACCTTTTTGGTGAAAATTGAAACCAAAAGTCATTTAGTGCTTGTCATTTCTACATTTTCTGTTATTGTTCCCCGCTTCCCCCCCGCAACTGAGTAACAGGCTTAATCTGTCCTTGATCATCATCTTGTTTCTAATTTCTATTTTCTTGTTACCCTTTATGTCTCTAAATAATTTAATCTCGTTTTGTGCCTTGCACTTTTTATTTTGTCCTTCCATGCTTGTGTTGTTTGTTTATATTCATCTGACATAATTTGTCCTAGTTTCTACTTTTTGTAGGACTCTTTCTTGAGTTTCAGATCATTGAAGATCTCCTGATTATTATTTATTGCCACACTTCCTATCTTTCCTATGCAGTGGGACGGTTTGCTCTTGTGCCCTTAATAGTGTCCCTTTGAAAAACTGCCATCTCTCTTGAACTGTTTTTCCCCTTAGACTTGCTTACCATGAGATCTTACCTACCAACTCCCTGAGTCTCCTAAAGTTTGCCTTCTTGAAATCCATTATTTTTATTGGATTTCATTATTTTTATTGTGATGTTTTCCTTCCTACCATTCCTTAGAATCATGAACACTACCATTTCATGATCACATGCACCGAAGCTGCCTTCCACTTTCAAATTCTCAACCAGTTCCTCCCTATTTATCAAAAGCAAATCTAGAACAACCTCTCCCCTAGCAGCTTTCTCCACCTTCTGAAATAAAAAATTGTCTCCAGTACTTTCCATTATTTTCTGAACAGATGTCTGGGTAGTTGAAGTCCCCCTTCACCACCAAGTCCTGTGCTTTGGATAATTTTGTTAGTTGTTTAAAAAAGCCTCATCCACCTCTTGTTCTTGGTTAAGTGGTCTATAGCTGAACCCTACCATAACATTCCCCTTGTTTTTTACCCCTTTTATCCTTACCCAGAGACGTTTGACAAGTCTGTCTCCTATTTCCACCTCAACCTCAGTGCAAGTAATATCTAAGGCAACCCCTTCTTCCTTTATTCCCTGCCTGTCATATCAGCAACCAGGCACTCTCAGTGCATCTAATATTTCAGGGAATCGTCAAAGATTTGTAGCAGGTAGTTTTAAGCACACTTCTTCATATGCACCTTATATAAAAGCCAGTTTTTATAGTAACTCATTTGGAATGAATTAGTTTATAAACCAACTAAACCAAACCATAAGCAGCATGCATGTGAAATACTGATTTTTCAGATCACATGCTCAACATATTAAACATATGCTTCCTGCTCATCATCATTCATATAGTTCCTAATTCACATTAGCAAATCTGTACCTTCTTAGGACTTCATTAGTTAACTATGCTGCACACTGTGGCCACTAGGAAGACAACAGGGATAGAACTCTAATCTTCTTACTTCTAATGCATAAACTCATACCTCTAGAGCTAAAGAAGAATCTCCATCAGCTGTAGTGCCTGTGACACATAACTGAGCAGTTCTGATCCCCTCTAGGAGAAGGCAGCGCTATATCTGCACACTACCCTGTTCATGAAAAATACAAGTCTAATTATTTTATTTTGATAATTTTTTTATTGTAGGTTTTTGTCTTCAGAAACTTAACCTAGATCCATCTACCAACCAGTATTTCAACACCAAATTTATTTTTGCATAGTTTCCAAAGCCAGAAGTTTACAAAATTATGGTAAATGTCGTATTTCTTAATCATGACCAGTTTTAGTCATTTACAGTTGGACAACTGAAAGAAGTTGCATACTCAAATGTATTTTGAAAATTTCTTTTGCATGCCTAAATTCATAGTAGGGCTGTCGATTAATTGCAGTTAACTCACACAATTAACTAAGAAAAATTAACTGAGCTTTTAAAAGTTAACAATAATAATTAATCACACTGTTAAGCAAGAGAATACAAATTGAAATTTATTAAATATTTTGATTTTCTACATCTTCAAATACACTGATTTCTATTACAACACAGAATACAAAGTGCACAGTGCTCACTTTAGGTTATTATTTTTATTACAAATAGTTGCACTGTAAAAATGATAAAAGAAATAGTATTTTTCAATTAACCTCATACAAGTACTGTAGTGCAAGCTCTGTATCGTGAAAGTGTAACTTACAAATGTTACAGTAAGATCAGCTCCCACACTGCTGTCCTGGGCAACACAGTATGGGGAAGAGGGGAACCACCCTCATTTGGTGAGAGAACAGGTTATGGACTATTTAGAAAAGCTGGACATGCACATGGGTCCAGATCTAATGAGGATGCTGAGGGAAACGGCTGATCTGAATGCAGAGCCATTGGCCATTAACTTTGAAAACTCATGGCAATCGGGGGACATCCTGGATGATTCGAAAAAAGAAAATATCGTGCCCATCTTTAAAAAGGGGAAGAAGGAGAACTTGGGGAACTACAGATCAGTCAGCATCACCTCAGTTCCTGGAAAAATCATGGAGTAGGTCCTCAAGGAAACCATTTTGAAGCACTTGGAAGAGAGGAAGGTGATCGGGAACAGTCAACATGGATTCACCAAGTCATGCCTGACCAACCTGATTGCCTTCTATGATGAGATAACTGACTCTGCGTATATGGGGAAAGTGGTGGGATGTGATATATCTTGACTTTAGCAAAGCTTTTGATACGGTCTCCCACAGTTTTCTTGCTAGCAAGTTAAAAATGGACAAATGGACTATAAGGTGTATAGAAAGCTGGCTAGATTGTCAGGCTCAATGGATAGTGATCAATGGTTCAATGTCCAATTGGCAGCTGGTATCAAGCGGAGTGCCCCAGGGGTCAGTCCTGGGGCTGGTTTTGTTCAGCATCTACATTAATGATCTGGAAGATGGGATGGATTGCACCCTCAGCAAGTTCGTGCATGACACTAAGCTGTGGGGAGAGGTAGATAGACTGGAGGGTCCTGCAATTAGGACAGAAAAATCCCATGCACTGCTACAGGCTGGGGACCAATTGGCTAAGCGACAGTTCTGCAGAAAAGGACCTGGGGATTACAGTGAATGAGAAACTGAATATGAGTCAGCAGTGTGCCTTTGTTGCCAAGAAGGCCAATGGCATATTGGGCTGCATTAATGGGAGCACTGCCAGCAGATCAAGGGAAGTGATTATTCGGCACTGGTGAAGCCACATCTGGAGTATTGCATCCAGTTTTGGGCCCTCCGCTACAGAAAGGATGTGGACAAATTGGAAAGTCCAGCGGAGGGCAACGAAATTGATCAGGGGGTTGGGGCACATGACTTATGAGGAGAGGCTGAGGAAACTGGAATTGTTTAGTCTGCAGAAGAGAAGAAAGAGGGGGGATTTGATAGCAGCCTTCAGCTACCTGAAGGGTGGTTCCAAAGAGGATGGAGCTTGGCTGTTCTCAGTGATGGCAGATGACAAAACAAGGAGCAATGGTTTCAAGTTCCAGTGTGGGAGGTCTAAGGTGGATATTAGTAAACACTATTTCACTAGGCGGGTGGTGAAGCATTGGAATGGGTTACCTAGGGAGGTGGTGGAATCTCCATCCTTAGGGGTTTTTAAGGCCCGGCTTGACCTGGCTGGGACGATTTAGTTGGTGTTGGTCCTGCTTTGAGCAGGGGGTTGGACAAGATGACCTCCTGAGATCTCTTCCAACCCTAATCATCTATGATTTTATGATACCAAGGTGAGATTTCTAAGGATAGATACAGCATTCAACCCAAGGTTTAAGAATCTGAAGTGCCTTCCAAAATCTGAGCCGGGATGAGGTGTGGAGCATGCTTTCAGATGTCTTAAAAGAACTACACTCTGATGCAGAAACTACAGAACCTGAACCACCCCAAAAAAAATTATCCTTTTGCTGGTGGCATCTGACTCAGCTGATGAAAATGAATTTGTGTCAGTCCACTCTACTTTGAATTGTTATGGAGCAGAATCCGTCATCAGCATGGATGCATGTCCTCGGGAATGGTGGTTTAAGCATGAAGGGACATATAAATCTTTAGCACATCTGGCACGTAAATATGTTGCAACGCCAGCTACAACAGTGCCATGCAAATGTCTGTTCTAACTTTCAGGTAACGTTGTAAACAAGAAGCAGGCAGCATTATCTTCTGCAAATTGTAACCAAACTTGTTTGTCTGACTGATTGGCTGAAGTAGGACTGAGTGGACTTGTAGGCTGTGAAGTTTTACATTGTTTTATTTTTGAATATAGCTATTTTTATACATAATTATAGATTTCTAAGTTCAACTTTCATGATAAAGAGATTGCACTACAGCACTTGTATTAGGTGAATTGAAATATACTGGGAATCCGGTGGTACCTTAAACACTAACTGATTTATTTTGGCATTAGCTTTTGTAGGTAAAAAACCCACTTCCATGCATCTGAAGAAGTGGGATTTTTACCCACGAAAGCTTATGCTCAAGTAAGTCTGTTAGAGTTTAAGGTGCCACCAGACTCCTTGTTTTTGTGGATACAGACTAACACGGCTACCTCTCTGATACTTGAAATAAACTATTTCTTTTGTTTTTTACTGTGTAAATATTTGTAATCAAACATATAAAATGAGCACTGTACACTTTTCATTGTGTTGTAATTAAAATCAATATATTTGAAAATGTAGAAAACATCCAAAAATATTTAAATAAATTATATCCATTATTGTTTAACAGTGTGATTAATTGCAATTAATTTTTTTAATTGTGCGATAATCGCGATTAATTTTTTTAATCATTTGACAGCCCATATTCATAGTTTTCTCTGTCCATTTTTCTGAGATGCCCATTTATCCACACAATACTGTATGGCTAGAACAGTACACATTGCCCCAAATTCTTTACATGTCAACTGGGAAATTCACACAGGAGTACTAATCAGGGTTTTTAAGCAAATAAATAGAGAGTATAATTTGATAGTTAGTCTATATGTAATATATAGTTAAATTCCACAAGCTAGATGAAGATCACAAAGAAGCTACAGCGGACAGCATACTTAATTACTCTTAGCAGAAAGAATAGGAGAAAAATCAAATGGGAATAATACGTTAATAAAAATTATTACATTTACAGCCAAACACTATTAGAGTCTATATTTTCAAAAGTCCAAACCTGCTGTTCTTTCAAGTCTTATCAAATAGTATCAATGGTTAGAAATACATTCTTTTATGTAATGGCCTAATCTTTAGCATTACTATATCTGCATGAATTTTTTCAAATAAATTATCACTCTTTGGAATTTTAGAGGACATTTAAATATATTAGAAATTATATATGTTTATCGGTAATGCTTTTGCATGTCCCTAAATTTATGATGATAAACCTGACTCCTACTTTGGCCTAAAATATCACTTTATCCCTCTTTCTTCTGGGATCATATTTTTTAGACTACAGAGTCAGAAGGAAGCGAGCTGCAGTTCACAGTGCCGCTGGGACTTTTTACTACATCAATACTGTGCTACAGAAATAAATTGTTTGTACCCACAATGAAGAAAATAACTGTTGTCTTGAATAGTGTTGTCAGTCAACTATCTAACAAATTGCAGCTTCATGTTTCTATTATTAATTACAGAAGGTTCTGTCCTACAGTGTGCTGAGCACTCTGGCCCTAATCCATTTAAGCACATCCAACCACCTGCCTCAACGGGTGGGGAAACTTGATGAGGCCAGCAGTAAATTGGGACAGTCCCAGCAGCAAGGGAGGGAGACACCCACTGAGGGCACCAGTTAGCTCCTCCCGACCCTAATGTGTCTCTGGCCCCACTGGCCAGTCAGGGGAGGGGTACTGAGTCACAGATTCCAAAGCCAGAAGGGACCATTGTGATCATCTGTCTATACACAGGCCACAGAATTTCCCCAAAATAATTCCTAGTGCAACTCTTTTAGAAAAACATCCAATCTTGGGTTTAAAATTGTTAATGATGCAGAATCCACCACAACCCTTGACAAATTGTTCCAGTGGCTAATTACTCTCACAATTAAAAATGTACACCTTGTCTCCAATCTGAATATCTCAGGCTTCAACTTCCATCCACTGGATTGTGTTATAACTTTTCCTGCTAGATTGAAGAGTCCATAATTAAATATTTGTTACCCATGCAGATATTTATAGACTAACTGAATCACTCCTTAACCTTCTCTTTGTTAAGCTAGTCTATCGACTCTATCACTGTGACTGGAATATATCCCCCAACTCCAGGATTTAAGCCGACTCACAGGACATAAGACAACTTTTTCAGCTCCATTCCAGCAGCCCCCACCATCAATGCTGAACTAGGCCTGGGAGTCAAACCGCCAGACTCTGCAGGTCTAGCTGATCACCCAGAGCATTTTTCACCTTTCTCGCAGCACCTTTAAGTTACCTGAGGTTAGGTAGGAATACACTTAGTACCTAACTGAGGTACCTGGTAGAGTTGTTAATTTACCACTACTTGTATCCAGTTTCCTGAGGTAAAAGACCTGGGATTCTGCTGAGGGGCTTTGAGCTCATGGGATAGATCTTGTGGCCCTCACTGGCAGAGGTCAGACCTTGTGGGTCAGGATCGCCACCCTTCTGCACCCTCTGTCCCCCTCATGGGGGGTGATGGTAGGACTCAGAGTGAGCCGAGACCCAAAGGGTAGGCTGAGGAAAGCATACCCTGAGTTATGGGTTATATGGTAGGAACCCTGTAATCCCTGCTCTGGAATTGCCAGTATAGCAGAATATGGGTGATAGGTAGGTACTGCCCCCCTCTGTTTTTATTTTTCATATAAGTTGTGGCTTGCCAAATGAAATGTGTCCATTTGTCTGTCCTCACTTCGCCACTGTGTCCAGATCAATGGGACAGGCTTGAAGTTAAGCTTATGCTAAAGTGCTTTACTAAACAGAGACCAAGTGCTCAGTACCTTGCTAAGTTGAGTTCAGAGAGCTCACAGTACACCCAAATTCTTCTGCAAATTGAAATAAAATGCCGATTTTTAAATATTTTTGTTACTTATAAGATTAGCTTGATTTAAACAGACTGACTGGTAGATAAACATGTGCATCCAACACAAAAAGAAAGATATAAGAATTAGAATCAAAATACTATGAAGGAATAACAATAACCACCCTATAAAATTATGCTTTAAATTCATCCCTGATGTATCTTCAGTGAAAATCAAGAGTTACACCAGAGATGGAGTTAACTTGTGTATGGTTTTGATTTTTGTTTGTTTTTTAAATGGATGTTGTTAGACTTCAGGTTGTAAAGCTTTTGGAAACTTCCATTTAAAAGCTTTTATGAACTGCTGTTCCAGTTTCCATAGAAACAGCAGATCATAATTTCTGTGAGAATATAAAACCTTTTTCAACACGTTTGGTAGTAATTTTCAAAATGACCTCCAGATAATTAATGTGATGGTTTGACCCATACTTTAACATTATTTTCTAAGAAACAAGTAGAATTGCTCCTTTAAAAATGTGAAATCATTGTTTCTGCAAAGCAAAAAAGCCTTGAAACTTTGTGATCTTCTCTAAAAAGGGTTTCTATATGTGGCCTGCTCATGTTTCTGCTTCTACTAGCATATTTCCTATAACCTTGTGGAAAATTACACATATTTATGACCTCGGTGTCTTTGCAAAATTAGCAGTCAGAAACCTTCCATGCTAAACCAAATAAATACTGAGTTGTCCAGTCTGTGTACATCCTTTGTAAGAATTTGAACCTCCTCCTTTCTCAGACCTTAAGGATACATTTGCTTAATCCAAATGCAACACAAATACTTTTCATGCAGTTACTGGGTCTATTCTGTTCTCTCTTTGATGCACACATGTAACTCCCATTTGTGTTAATGGGACTTCTGTGTGCAGTGAGCACAGAGGTGAGGATTATTTTTCCTGCATGATAAGAAAATGCACTCAGAGAAGATCTTACCTTATCCACCCTTAACTTACTCTAAACAAATCATCTTTGTCTCCTTCCAGCATCCACCAATCCCCATTTCTCCCTCATTCTGCTTCTAGGGACCCAGTTCAGCAATGGATTAATAATGATCCAGGCCCTGCACTTTGGAGGAAGCCTCAATCCGCGTATGTGATGTGCCTCTCTTCACCTCTTCTACAAGCCCTTCCTCCTTACACTTCTTTTTATGATATAATCGCATCCATGAGTGGATTTGCTGCACTGCATTTTCTGTGGACCTTGGCAAAGATATTCAAAAGATAAAGCCTGAAGTTAGGCTTCTAAATTAATATTTAATGGTAACCATAATATTTCAACAATAGGAGCTTAAAGTTAAGCATAAATAAGTGACTTGATTTATCAAGTGTGCTGAACACCCTGCAGCTTCTGTTAATTTCAATGAGAGCTGTTGGATGCTGAGTATTTTTGAAAATCAGATCACTTATTTCGGACCCTACCTTTAAGCTGGCATTGTTGAAAATTGTAATCCTTAGTTACATTTAACTTTAAGCTGTCCCTTGCCCAATTTCCTCTGTCAAATTTCAGGGGGTTATTGTTCTTTCTGATTATTTTTAGGACCTTAACTCATTTTCTCTTTACTTTCAGCGCTTCTTTTCCGCACTCTCATTCCTTCTGTCTGTTTCTAGGGCTCCTCCTTTTAAGGCCACATGTCCATTTCTCACTACCTGTTCCCCATTTATGGTCTATATATCAGTCTTCAGGGATCTGATTCCCTAGTAGCCTGCTTCTGTCATGCTTTGTTGATGTCACACAGCATGATCACAGTCCAAAAAAAAATGGATAAATGCAAACCATTTACAGGATACATGCTGCTATCTGTACCTTCATGAACACTCTTGGTGCTGGCCAAAGACCAGAGGGAAAGAAAACACGGTTACTCACCTTTGTAACTGTTGTTCTTTGAGATGTGTTGCTCATATCCATTCCAGTAGGTGTACGCGCCGCGCGTGCACGTTCGTCGGAGATGCGCCGCCATGGCGGAGTGATATAAACCCTACGGCCCACGCCCTCAGCATTCCTTCTTCCGGATGTGTTCGTCGTGAACTGTGGAGCGCAGCATAGCTGACCTCGCCCACGTCCCTAGCTTCTCTTGTTTATATAGTCACAGTTATTTGTAGTTACTTAGTATTATAGTTGTAGTTATAGTTATTTGTTGTGTATATTAGTTATTAGTTAGCGGGTTCGGGCTCTAGCCCTCTCCTGCGCCCGTTCGCCGGCGGATGCCTGGTCGCCGGGATCAAAGCGTCTTCGGTCTTTGTAAAAAGCCGATGCCCACAGTTGATCCCCATGAGCCTGTTAAAGTGCCTGGGGGATCACCATCCAAGAGAAGTTGCACATCTGCCAAAGCCTTCCCGGCCGCGAACTAAGAAGAGCGAGCCCAGCCTCCGACGCTCCTATGGAACGGCATTCACCCCCGTGCCGTCGGCACCCAGGCAGGCTTCCTGCACCGGAGCCCCCGGCACGTGTGAAGCGCAACGGCACTGCCCGTCCCGGCACGGCTCCCTGGGAAGAGTCCTCCTCATCGTCTACCCCAGCTAAGCAGCCCCGCAAGAGTCCCGCGACAGCGCTGGCCGGCCGGCCGCGCCAGGGGCTTCGTTGACTCACGGGCCGGCAGGTCCGTCGAGTCTGACCCTCTTAGCTCCCCGCCAAGATCTGGGGTTGAGCCTCGAGTCCCGTCACGCCCGAGACATTCGTGCGGCAAGGGACCTTATCGCCTTGACGGAGCCTGGGTCTGCCCCAACCCCGGCACCGCCGGTGCGGTTGTACTTTCCAAGGGCAAGCCGACGCCGATGAGAACACCGTCCCGATATCTCCGGTCCGGCACCGATCACGCTCCAGCATCTGATCCAGGTCACAGCACCGCTGGTCAGAGGTTAGGTTCTGGTTCGAGCACCCTCGCAGTACTTGGCACCGCTCTCCCGGCAGGCACCGTCATACTCGCGGACGCCGATGCACTTCACGTCGGTCCCGGTACTATACTGCCTTTCGCACCGCTCCGGCTCCAGCCACGCTACAGGCACCGGACCGAGGAATCCGTCCGCACGAGGTCCAGATCCAGGTCGCCTCGCTCCGCAACGTGCGTGGCGCGATCTCGGTCAGATCGTCACCGGGATATGAGCTCACGGCACCACTTCCCCGGCACCCGAGAGAGGCCGTCCGCAGTCGAGTGCGCGGTCACACTACTCGTTGCGCCCCCACCGTGGCCCTCTCGGAGTTAGGTCTCTGTCGAGAAGGGAGGACTATAGAACGTGAAGGTCACGCCCCGTTCTCCTGAGGGTCACGGATGAGTCGAGTCAGGTAGCAGACGCCCAGGGCAACATACCCAGCGGTCCCAGCAAACTCCACACTATGGCTGTCAGAGAAGTAGAGGCTCAGATACAGGTTCGCATCACCGCCATCCCTGCAGAGAGGAACAGTCGCCCTAATACCCGCTGAGACTGAACCCGCCAGAAGTCCAAGAGACGCATTCGCATCACTGACGCAAAAACCTGCGGCAATGGCTCCTGAACTCGGCCTCGCCGGATGAACAGTGCGGGGACGACGAAACCGTCCCCCCGCCTAGAACCACCCTCGGGGGGCCTTCCGCAGAATCAGTCTCCAGATAATCTAAGACGTCACATAAGACTGACATCCATAGCGAGAAGGCACTGAGAGACGACTGGTAAACATACTCTCATATACAAAGCGCCAGCGCGCCCTAAACCTTAATAAACCAACAAGGACGCAAACATACATGGCAGCTCCGCCTCCATCCCCACGACGGGGTAGAAGTAAATAATGGATCCTAGAAAGGAATCGAAAATACTAACGTCCATGAGAACCACCATGTCCTCAAATCGCAAATCGTGACGAGAGGGAACGGCATAGGACAAGAAGCATCACGCCCACGTAAGCTCTCGGAGACGAGCGTATGGACCATCGCTCGACTGTAAGGTATCCGCCGGAGCGTTGCCGCTGCGGGGTGAACCACACAACAAGCCATGCCAGCCTACGATATAATAACCTGAGAAAGGCGGCTTGTATAAATTATAGAGGAGCTTCTCCTCCACAACGCTCGACAAGAGTTCACCGACCCTCCTGGAGAAGGCAAAAAGGTCGCGCGACGTTCGCTGGCAGCGCCGGGGACCATGACTATCGGACCGCTAAGACCGACGCTCGCGGTCACTATGCGACCGCATCATCCGGCTACAGCTACTGGTCCTCTCCTCCGGACTCCAGACCACAATGACGGAACTTCCGTGGAGCCAGGCCTATTTTCTGAAAGACAGACCGCCCTGCAAGTCTAAGGACAACAGGGTTTATGACGTGCCCTCGGGGATAATATGGCCAGTAACGCAGCGTCGTCCGTCAGGCCGCAACAACAGCGGAGCCCTTCCCGCAGCCCAGGCAAGGCAGGAATTGGCCAGGAGGTATCAGAAGTGGCAGGCGTCGCACACTCTGGCAACCAGGGGCCAACTAAGGTCCTCCAAGCCATCTCCCGGTCCGAAGCCGTCCTTTTGAAGGTGCGCCGGGGCGCTGATCCATTTTTTTCATGGATCCATCTCCTCCCTTCCAACCCGCTCGGCTTCCTCCTGGCGTGGCGCCAGCTTACTACGGACCGTGGGTCTCCTCGCTGCGGCTTGGGTACACATGCAGTTTGCTCGTGCCACACCGCCCTTCCTGTCCCTTTCAGGACCCTCTCACGAGCAAAATCCTCTCCTACAAGAGGTCGCAACGCTCCTCGACAAGGGGGCCGTGGAGGAGGTGCGGAGGACGAGACGGAAAGGGGGTTCTACTCCCTTTACTTTCTGAGACCCAAAGCAGGGTCGCCGACCCATCGCTCGATCTCCGCGACTCAACAGATACCTATTCAGTTGAAGTTCCGCATGGGATCTTGGGAGCATTATCCTCCCTGGATCCCCGGAACTGGTACGCGCCGCCCTCGACATGCACGCCTATTTCCATATCTCCATCTCTGCCCCATCGAAGATTCCATCCGCTTCATCGTCGGGCAGGCCTATCATTCACGGTCCTTCCGTTCGGACTCCACGCCCCGAGTGTTCACCAAGACATGGCCGTAGTCGTCGCCTTTAAAGGCGACGACTACGGCCATGTCTTGGTGAACAACTCGGGGCGTGGAGGTCCGAACGGAAGGACCGTGAATTGATAGGCCTGCCCGACGATGAAGCGGAGGAATCTTCGATGGGGCAGAGATGGAGATATGGAAATAGGCGTGCTTCTGAGTGGCGGCGCGTACCAGTCTCCGAGGATCCAGGGAAGGATAGGTCCCCAAGGACCATGCGGAACTTCAACTGAATAGGTATCTGTTGAGTCGCGGAGATCGAGCGATGGGTCGGCGACCCTTGGCTTTGGGTATCAGAAAGTAAAGGGAGTAGAACCCCTTTCCGTCTCGTCCTCCGGACCTCCTCCACGCCCCTTGTCGAGGAGCGTTGCGACCTCTTGTAGGAGAGATTTTGCTCGTGAGAGGGTCCTGAAAGGGACGGGAAGGGCGGTGTGGCACGAGCTAAACTGCATGTGTACCCAAGCCGCAGCGAGGAGACCCACGGTCCGTAGTAAGCTGGCGCCAGCCAGGAGGAAGCCGGAGACGGGTTGGATAAGGGAGGAGATGGATCCATGAAAAAAATGGATCAGCGCCCCGGCGCACCTTCAAAAGGACGGCTTCGCGACCGGGAGAATGGCTTGGAGGACCTTAGTTTGGCCCCTGGTTGCCAGAGTGTCGACGCCTGCCAGTTCTGTTACCTCCTGGCGAATTCCTGCCTTTGCCTGGGCTGCGGGAAGGGCTGCGCTGTTGTTCGCTGAGGGCCGGGACGACGCTGGTTACTGGCCATATCTATCTCCCGAGGGCACGCATAAACCCTGTTGTCCTTAGACTTGCAGGGCGGTCTGTCTTTCAGAAAATAGGCCCTGGCTCCAACGGAAGTCCTGTATTGTGGTCTGGAGTTCCGGAGGGAGACCAGAGCCTGTAGCCAGGAGATGCGGCGCATAGTGGACCCGAGGCGATGGTCTTAGCGGCCGAGTCAGTGCGTCCAAGGACGCTGCAGCGAAGTCGGCGCGACCCTTCTGCCTTCGTCCAGGAGGGCGGTGAACTCTTGTCGAGCGTTGTTGGGGAGAAGCTCCCTAAATTTAACAAGCCGCCTCCCAGGTATTATATGCGTGCGGCTGAGCAGGGCTTGGTTGGTTCAAAACCCGCAGCTGCAACGCTCCGGCGGATAGACCTTACAGCCGGCAGGTCCATACGCCGTCCTCCCGAGACTTCGGGGCGGAGCTTCTTGTCCATGCCTCTCTCGTTCACGATTGAAACGATGAGGGAACATGGTGGTGGCTGTTATATATTTTCGATGGGAACTATACTCTTTGTAGCTGGGGATGGAGGCGGAGACTGCCAGTATTGTGGTGGCGTTCGCTTGTTAAGGTTTTAGGACGTGCTAGGTTTGAGATATGAGTAGGTATGTTACCAGGTCTCAGTACCTTCTCGCTTGGTTCGTCTTATGTTATCTGTAGCTTTTGGAGATGATTCTCGTGAAGCCCTGGTTCTAGGCGGGGGGCGGTATCGTCGTCCCCGCACTGTTTATCCGGCGAGAGGTTCAGGAGTTGGCAGAGTCGGTTTTGCGGCTCAGGATGGAAGCTGTCTCTTGGCTATCTGCGGGTTCTCTTTCAGCTTAATTAGGGAGACTGTTCCTCTTGCAGGGTGTGATGGCGTGAACCGTAGCCTCTGGACCTCTTCCCTCTGACAGCCAGATGTAGGTGGAGTTGCTGGACCCTGGGTTGTTTGCCCAGGGCGTCTCTGCACCTCACTCTATCCATTTGCCTGGTGACCTCAGGGAAGACTTCGACAGCATAGTCGCTATCCCGTCCATAGAGACTGACGCCTGCGAGGGCCACGGGGGGGGCGAACGGTAGAGTGCCAGCGCCTCGACGCGGACGGCCTCCTCGGTGCCGGGGAGTGGTGCCGTGAGCCATACCCGGTGCCGATCTGGACCGAGACCTGCCACCAGCACGGTGACGGGAGGTCGACCGGATCTGGACCTTCGGTGCGGACCGGCTCCTCGAGTCCGGTGCCTGTAGCGTGGCTGGAGCCGGAGCGGTGCGAAAGGCAGATAGTACCGGGACCGACGTGAAGATGATCGGCGCCGCGAGTATGACCGGTGCCTGCCGGGGAGAGCGGTGCCGGGACTGCGAGTGGTGCTCGAACCAGAACCTCCTCTGGACCAGCGGTGCTGTGACCTGGATCAGTGCTGGAGCGTGATCGGTGCCGGACCGGAGATATCGGGGACGGTGTCTCATCGGCGTCGGCTTGCCCTTGGAAAGTACAACCCGCACCGGCGGTGCCGGGGGTTGGGGCCAGTCCCAGGCTCCGTCAAGGCGATAAGGTCCCTTGCCGCACGAATGTCTCGGGCGTGACGGGACATCGAGGCTCAACCCCAGATCTTGGCGGGGAGCTAAGAGGGATCAGACTCGACGGACCTGCCGGCCCGTGAGTCAACGAAGCCCCTGGCGCGGCCGGCCGGCCGGCTGATCCGCGGTGCTCTTCGGGGCTGCTTAGCTGGGTAGAGGATGAGGAGGACCTTCCAGGAGCCGGTGCCGGGACGGGCAGTGCCGTTGCGCTTTACGTGCCGAGGGATCCGGTGCTGGAAGCCTGCCTGTGCCGACGGCACGGGGTGAAGTGCCGCTTCCATAGGAGCGTCCGGAGGCTGTTGGTCTCGCTCCTTCTTAGTTCGCGGCCGGAAGGCTTTGGCAGATGTGCACTTCTCTTGGGATGGTGATCCCCCAGGCACTTTAACAGGCTCATGGGGACAACTGTGGGCATCGGCTTTTTACAAAGACCGAGCACGCTTTGATCCCGGCGAACCAGGCATCCGCCGGCGCGGGCGCAGGAGAGGGCTAGAGCCCGAACCCGCTAACTAACTAACTAATATACACAACAAATAATATAACTACAACTATAATACTAAGTAAACTACAAATAACTGTGACTATAAATACAAGAGAAGCTAGGGACGTGGGCGAGGTCAGCTATGCTGCGCTCCACAGTTCAACGACGACACAGCGGAAGAAGGAAACTGAGGGCGGCGGGCCGGAGGGTTATATCACCCGCCATGGCGGCGCAGCCATGGCGGCGCCACTCTAGGGGGCGACCTTCCGGCCCACTGGAGTTGCTAGGGTAAAAGTTCTCCGACGAACGTGCACGCGCGGTGCATACACCTACAGGAATGGATATGAGCAAGCACTCGAAGAAGAATGTTATATTAGCAATGAACTTATCTTATATAGCTGGGATGAATTGCTGCCTATAGCTATGCACATAGGAAACGTACAAGATATCAGGAAGCCTCCTGGTAAAAGTGTACCTCCGTGATGTTATAGGGATACAACCTCCCTTCCACTGGGTGACTGTGGCCAACCAGTGCAGAGTGGGCAAGGGAAAGACACACAGCCAGGACAGCCTGCTGAGTCACCCAGCATCCTTTGTGGAATCTTCAGCAGAGATCAGAGCTGCCCTCCTGTGGCAAAACCTAAGAGTAAGGCAGAAGACTAATACAGAAGGAAAATAAAATTCCACCACCTTGAAAGCTGCTGCAAAACAAAATTGTCTTTCCCTAGTCAGCCATACTTAACTGGCCTCACTACTTTCAGCCCAGAATTCTATATGAAAATCACTCCCAAAAATATGCAGCAGCTATTGACCATATGCGTAAATGAAGCTAATGAAGCCTCCAAGGACCCCTTAAAAATGCCTCTATTATCATGCCTGTCTTCTTTCACAGGGAAACAACACCTGTTCTTTAGGAGGAAAGATCAGAGCTGCATTTACTACAAATAAAAAAATATAGACTGCCTTTTCCTCCTGTACTCTACATAATCTTCTAACCTGTAACCTTCTGGCCTTGTTAGAAAGCTCCCAATCATTTAGAATTTTAAAGGAAATATTTGCCACACTCTTTGATCTCTTCGTATTTCACCTGAATACTCACAGACTCATAAACTTTAAGATTAGAGGGGACCATCACGATCATCTAGTCCAGGGGTTCTCAAACTTCATGGTACTACATGAACCCAGGAGAGGGGGACCAAAGCCTGAGCCCACCCGAGTCCCACCACCCTGGGGGGAGGGCAAAGCCCAAGCCCCTCCACCCTGCGGGAGAGGGGCAAAGCTGAAGCCTCAGGGCTTTAGCCCAAGGCAGGGGGCCTGTAATCTGACCCCCGAGGCCCATGGCTGAAGCCCATGGTCATCAGCTTTAGCCCTGGGTAGTGGGACTCAGGCTTCAGCTTCAGTCTCAGCAAGTCTGAGCAAGTCTGAGCCAGCTCATTTTGGGGTCCTGACCCACAGTTTGAAAACCACTGATCTAGTCTGATCTCCTGCACACTGCAGGCCTCAGAACCTCACCCATCCATTCCCTTAATAGACCTCTAACCTCTGGCTGAGATACTGAAATCCTCAAATCGTGATTTAAAAACTTCAAGTGAAAGAGTCTCCAACATTTACACTAGTTCAAACCTGCAAGTGACCCGTGACTCATGCTGCTGAGGATGGTGAAAAACCCCAGGGTATCTGCCAATCTGACCCGGGGGAAAATTCCTTCCCAGCCCCACATATGACAATCAGTTTAGACCTGAGTATGTGGGTAAGACCCACCATCCAGACATCTGGGAAAGAATTCTCTGTAGGAACTCAGAGCTCTCCCCATTCAGTGTCCCATCACCAGCCATTGCCTCAATTGCTTCTTTCTATCATACTGAATATTCTGAAACAATGTTCACTCTTTCCTAGGAATCCACATCCCAGGATAGAGTAATCATAATCTAATAATTTCCAGAATCTGATAGCTCACTATCCTCCAAAATACTTAAGGAGAAATCACTGTGTTATGACATATTATCTTACGTTTCTTGGGTATCATATTGAAGTTTCACTTTCTTTTTTGGTTCCTGCTTCTGTGAGTCAAAAAAACTACTAATTTCTCCCAAATTTGGTTTCTTATTTTTATTTTTATCATTGATCCATTGAAGCATAGATCCATTGAAGCAGGGGTCTACCACACTAGAGAGGACCCAAGGTGCAGACTGTGCAGAGAGGCCTCAGAGACAGTCCAACACATAGTGGCAGGATGTAAGATGCAGGAGGCAGGAACAGCATACACTGAACGGCACAACCAAGTGCTGGCTTGTGTCAGGAACATCTGCACAGCGTATGGGCTAGACCCTCCCCAAGACCAGATGGGGGAGATTCCACAGAAGGTTGTGGAGAATAGCAGGGCTAAGATTCTGTGGGACTTCCAGATCCAGACGGACAGGCAGGTACTGGCCAATCAACCAGACATCGTGGTAATAGACAAGGACCAGAAGGACAGCGGATGGTGATAGATATAGCAGTGCCAAGTGACAGCCAACATCAGGAAGAAGGAATATGAGAGCTGGAGAAGTACCAGGGCCTGAAAGAGGAACTAGAGAGATGTGGAAAGTGAAGGCCAAAGTGGTCCCAGTGGTGGTAGGAGCACTCGGGGCTGTGACTCCTAAGCTGGGTGAGTGGCTCCAACAGATCCCAGGAACAACGTCAGAGCTCTCTGTCCAGAAGACTGCAGTGCTATGAACAGCTAAGATACTGCGCAGAACCCTCAAACTCCCAGGCCTCTGGTAGAGGACCTGAGGTTGAGGAAGACACATACCACCCGTAGGGATGAGAGGGGAATTTTTTTTAGATAGATAGATAGATAGATAGATAGATAGATAGATAGATAGTTCTTTTTATCAAGCTTTCTACACTATGACTATCCTTCTCAGGTAGAGGCAGAGCCCTGATTCTAATCTTCTTTACTCCAATATTAGGGAAATCAAAATCAGGCCTGTAAGCTCCTGTATCTTCATGTAATTAATTCACAGAATACTGCACTACTGGGTTTGAAATTCTAGCAGATGGGTTAGTATTGTCAGGAATACCAGCTTCCTGATCCAAAGTAAAAGAAGATGTGTAACTAAGACACGTGTTTGATGTAGTAAATTTCTCAGGTCTGAGACGAGAGTTGTTTGCCAAGGAGCTCCTGTCACAGAGAGGTAAGGTTCAAGCCTAAGTGTCAGCAAGTGTTCAACACATTTGTCACAGTTAGGAAGGTGATACAAAGCAAGACAGCAGAGAACCTGTACTGCTGGAAATGGAACAAGCACCCATTTCCCTATTAAATGAAGAAGATGCAGGGTAAACGATAGTTACCTACCTCTATTGAAACTGTTGTTTTTTGAGATGAGGGTGCAGGTGTGTATTCCACTCTGGTGTATACACGCCCAGTGCACTGAAACCAGAGAACTTTGCCTAGCAGTACCCATAGAGGCAGCACTCACACCATGTGGCTCCAGCCCCTCCACTGCCTATTTAAGGGTATCGTCACCCCAACCCTCCTCACTTCTTTCACATCAAATGCCATAAGCAGAGGGGATGAAGGAGGGGTTGTAGAATACACGTCTGCATCCTCATCTTGAAGAACAAGTTACAATACATGAAAGTAATCATCTTGTCTTCTTCGAGTGGTTGCAGATGTGTATTCCAGTCAGATGACTCACAAGCAGTACTCACAGGAGGTGAGGCTCAGAGTCTACTTAAACAATGGCTGTAGAACTGCCTTCTCAAAGTTTGCATCTGATGTAGACATCAGTGGTAATCACATAGTGCCTGAGAAACGTAAGTATAGAAGACAAGGTAGCAACTCTGCAATTGTTCAAAACTGAAACATCGTTGAGGAATGCTATTTATATGGATTCACTTGGACCCTCCTTTAATGAGCCTACAATCTCTAAGGAAGTATGCTATTTCATATGCTGATATGATGCAAGAAGTTATCCATCTGCAAATCATCTGCACAGATACTGCCTGACCCTTCATTTGATCTGCATATGAGGCCAACAGATGAGGTGATGCCCTAAAAGGTTTACTTCTGCCTGACAGAACACCAAGCATCATCTCACTTGTGAAGCATCAAACTTGTGAAGTCACAGTTCATCCACATTAGAGTGCAGTGTAGGAACGAACACTGGTAAATAATCCGGTTAACGTGAAACTGTGAAACAACTTCTAACAAAAATTATCAATGCAGTCATAGGGCCACTCTTCTTGAAAAAACTATAGGTAAGGGGGCTCTGTCTTTAAGGCCTTTAGCTTGCATACTGTCCTTGAAGATGGAGGAGGCACAAGGAAAACTGTCTGCTGGCACAGGAGGGACAGAGAACTGGTTGCCAGGGGATCAAATGGAGGCCTCATAATGGCCGCCAAGGCAGTATCAAGGTCCCATAAGGGAGCTAGCTCTTTCACAGTGGTCAGTGGAGAAGAATGACTCCTCTTAGAAATCTCATCACCACGGGGTTCGAGATGGTGGATGAAATGCCAATATTACTGCTAAATGAACCCTCAATGAACTGAGTGAGAGACTAAAAGACTGAAGGTGTAATAGGTACTCCAAAACATCCTGAATACAGATCAGCACTGGCTGAATTCCATGAGCATGCAACAAACTGAAAATCACTTTCATTTGGCAAAATAAGTCGCCCAAATACAGAGCTTCCTCCTGTTAATCAGCACAGTCAAACGGTTTCTGAACATTGTTCCTCCTCCTCATCAAGCCATGCAGCATCCATGCTGTGAGATTCAGAGTGTTGAATGCTGAAGGCAAAATACTCAGCTGTGGTGCTGAGTCAGTCAGGTCAGGAAGAAGAGGAAGAGATATGGGAAGCCAAACAGACAGACAGAGTAGGTTAGACAACCAACATTGCCTCGGCCAAGTGGGAGCAATAAGAATCAGTTTGGCATGTTCCAACTTCAGCTTGAGGATGACCTGCGGAACTATTGGGATTGGAGGAAAGGCATCCATCAGAGCTGATACCCAACTGAGGTGGAAGGCATCAGTGAAGGAGCCTGGACTGAGATGAGCTTGAAAGCAAAATTGATGGCTCTTCTTTTTGTTTCTCATTGCAAACGAACAGCACTCTCCTTTAACTTGCACAAAGGATCCTCCACACAAATATCCCAATGGCTGATGATGGGATGCTAGCAGGACTGGCGCTAGGGTTTTGAGCGCCCTAGCCTGACGGCATTTCGCCGCCCCACGCGCTGGTCCCACGGCTCCGGTGGAGCTGCCGCAGTTGTGCCTGCGGGCGGTCCACCGGAGCCGTGCGAGCAGCCGACCGTCCGCAGGCACCACTGTGGCAGCTCCATGGGAGCTGCCTGCCGCCCCCTCCGGCAGCGCCCTGACCCAGGGGACACCCTGGGCTGCCGGCTGCCACGGTGGCGCCCTGACCCAGGGGACACCCTGGGCTGCCGGCTGCCACGGAAGCGCCCTGACCAAGGGGACACCCTGGGCTGCCGGCTCCCGCCGGCAGCTCAGACTCCCTCTCTGTCGCAGCAGCAGCGGCTGCTCAACCATTTTAAAAAAATTTGGGGGCGCTTTTTGGCGCCCCCAAATCTCAGCACCCTAGGCAACCGCCTAGTTCGCCTAAATGGTTGCACCGGCCCTGGATGCTAGATGGGGAGAGCACTGAGTTACTACAAAAAATTATTTCCCAGGTGTCTGGCTGGTGGGTCTTGCCCACGTGCTCAGCACCTAATGGATCGCCACATTTGGGGTCAGAAAAGAATTTACCCTGGGTCAGATTGGCAGAGACCTTGGGGTGGGGGGTTGCCTTCCTCTGCAGCATGGGCCACGGGTCACTTGCAGGTTTACATTAGTGTAAATGGTGGATTCTCTGTAACTTGAACTCTTAGCAGGTGGGTGAGGTTCTGTGGCCTGCAATGTGCAGGCTGTCAGACTAGATGATTATGATGGTCCCTTCTGGCTTTAAAGTCTATGAGTCTAAATGAACTCATTCTATATGGCTCATTCTCAGCCCACAGGGTAAAGCTTCTTCAGCACTGATTGTCTATATCATGTTTTTGCTTTGCAGGCTGGAGAGGGGATAGATATATTATTGATATTATAGTATGCCTAGAGGTCCTAACCAAGACTGGGACCCCACTAGGCTGAGCACTGTGAAAAAAGAAGAAGAAAAAGAAACATACACATCGCAAGAGATACTCTCTACACTGTAAAGCTTACAATCTAAATAAACAAGACAGAGAAGAGATAGGAGAAAGCATTGCTTCTTGATTTTAGAGTTTCTTTGATGCAAACAAAATACAATAGCAATCTAACTACATAAATTAATACAAAACCATAGGTACATGACACCCAGTGAATCAGAATCCCATACATTACTTAATTACTATATATTGCAGAGCGTTACATGCTGTTTTTCTGAATCTTTGGAAATGAGTTAACATATCAACACATTAATTGAAATTTTGGTCACAATTAGCATGTATTAAGTTGCTGATTAGTTGTTTACATTTAAAACATTTTAATTGGTTTGTTTCTATTGATATAATGTAATTTGTTTTTAAATGATGTCATTTAGAGGTGTGTATTTAATTATCATTGATTAGATAATCAATAGTATTGTAGCATGTGCAAATAATTACTATGATAATGTCTGAAACTCACAGTTTTCAAAAAAATAAGAGAGAGATCAACTTTCTCTCTAATTTCTTGTGCAGCATTTACCTCTTCAACAAAAAAGTTATATGCAGGTGCCCACTGCGTCTCCTGTCTAGTATTTTTATTAAAACAATCAAAATACCTTAGGTGTGATTCTCTCTCTCATTAACACAAGTTTCACACCAGTGTATTTCCTCTGGCTTTATCTGAATTAATCCTGATTTACTCCACTGATAGTGAATGTAATAGGTTGGATCACAGAAACCCCTTGGGAACTGCCAACTGATGTGCCAAGACTACTTCTGCCCCTGCTTTCCCTGTCAGTTCGGGACTCCAACCCCCTGTCTTGTTGAGCCAGACTTGCCAGTTTGCTCCAACACAAACCCAGGGTCTGAACCACGTGCCCCAAAGCTGCAGATTTAACTGAAAACAACTTACAGAAATGTTCCTGTCTTTAACACTCAGATGTCCAACTCCCAATGGGGTCCAAACCCCAAATAAATCAGTTTTACCCTGTATAAAGCTTATACCAGGTAAACTCATAAATTGTTCGCCCTCTATAACACTGATAGAGAGATATGCATAGCTGTTTGCCCCCTCCCCCAGGCATTAATACATACTCTGGGTTAATTAATAAGTAAAAAGTGATTTTATCAAATACAGAAAGTAGGATTTAAGTTGTTCCAAGTAGTAATAGACAGAACAAAGTGAATTACTAAGTAAAATAAAATAAAACATGCAAATTTAAGCCTAATACAGTAAAAAAACTGAATATAGATAAAATCTCACTCTCAGAGATGTTTCAATATGTTTCTTTCACAGACTGGACATCTTCCTAGTCTGGGCACAATCCTTTCCCCTGGTACAGCCCTTATTTCAGCTCAGGTGGTAGCTAGGGGATTTCTGATGATGGCTGCCCCCTTTGTTCTGTTCCACCCACTTCTATATCTTTTGCATAAGGCAGGAATCCTTTGTAAACAGGAAACCATCATCAAATGGGTTTCTTTCTAGTGCGGTCTCACAAGGACTGCTTGTTCGCCCTACACTCTTTAACATTTTTATCAATGACTGGAAAAGAAAAAATCATCACTGAAAATTTGCAGATGACACAAAAAATAGGAGCGGTATAATACAGAGGACAGGTCACTGATACAGAGCAATCCTGATCACTTTGTAAGCTGGACACGAGTATCATAGAACCATTATCTTTGAAAGCTTGTGGCGACCAGGGGAGGTCCTGGATGATTGGAAAAAGGCAAATATAGTGCCCATCTTTTAAAAAGTGAAGAAGGAGAATCTGGGGAACTACACACCGGTCAGTCTCACCTCAGTCTCTGGAAAAATCATGGAGCCAGGTCCTCAAGGAATCCATTTTGAAGCACTTGGAGGAGAGGAAGGTGATCAGGAAAAGCCAACATGGATTAACCAAGAACAAGTCATGCCTGACCAACCTGATTGCCTTCTATGATGAGATAACTGGCTCTGTAGATATGGGAAAAGCGGAGGACATGATATATCTTGACTTTAGCAAAGTTTTTGATACGGTCTCCCACAGTAGTCTTGCCAGCAAGTTAAAAATGGACGAATGGACTATAAGGTGGATAGAACGCTGGCTAGATTGTCGGGCTCAATGGGTAGTGATCTAAATGGTTCTATGTCTAGTGGGCAGCCGGTATCAAGTAGAGTGCCCAGGGGTCGGTCCTGGGGCTGGTTTTGTTCAGCATCTACATTAATGATCTGGATGATGGGATTAATTGCACCCTTGGCAAGTTCGCAAATGACACTAAGCTGGGTGGAGAGGTAGATACGCTGGAAGGTAGGGATAGGGTCCAGAGTGACCTAGACAAATTGGAGGATTGGGCCAAAAGAAATCTGATGAGGTTCAACAAAGACAAGTGCAGAGTCCTGCAAATTAGGACAGAAGAATCCCATGCACTGCTACAGGCTGGGGACCAACTGGCTAAGCAGCAGTTCTGCAGAAAAGGTCCTGTGGATTACAGTGGACGAGAAGCTGGATATGAGTCAGCAGTGTACCCTTGTTGCCAAGAAGGCTAATGGCATATTGGGCTGCATTAGTAGGAGCACTGCCAGCAGATCAAAGGAAGTGATTATTCCCCTCTATTCGGCACTGATGAGGCCATATCTGGAGTACTGCATCCAGTTTTGGGCCTCCCACTACAGAAATGATGTGAACAAACTGGAGAGAGTCCAGCGGAGGGCAACAAAAATTATTAGGGAGCTGGGGCACATGACTTATGAGGAGGGGCTGAGGGAACTAGGCTTATTTAGTTTGCAAGAAGAGAAGAGTGAGGGGGGGATTTGACAACAGCCTTCAACTATCTGAAGGGGGGTTCCAAAGAGGATGGAGCTTGGCTGTTCTCAGTGGTGGCAGATGACAGAACAAGGAGCAGTGATCTCAAGTTGCAGTGGGGGAGGTTTAGGCTGGATATTAGAAAAAACTATTTCACTAGGAGGGTAGTGAAGCACCAGAGTTACCTAGGGAGGTGGCAGAATCTCCATCCTTAGAGATTTTTAAGGCTTGGCTTGACAAAGCCCTGGCTGGGATGATTTCGTTGCAGTTGGTCCTGCTTTAAGCAGGGGGTTGAAACAGATGACCTCCTAAGGTCTCTTCTAATCTAATTTTCAATGATTCTATGATTCTATGAACTCCCAGAATGATGCTGCAGCCAAAAGGGCTAATGGGAGCCTTGGATGCATAAACAGGGGGATCTCCAGTAGGTGTAAAGAGATTATTTTAATTCTTTATTTGGCACTGGTGCAACCACTGCTGGAACACTGTATCCAGTTCTGGACACAACTCAAAAAAGACGTTGATAAAATGGAGAAGGTTCAAAGAAGAGGCAGGAGAATGATGAAAGGATTAGAAAACCTCCCTGAAAGTGATACACTCAGAACAAAATCTGTTTATCTTAACAAAGAGAAAATTATGGGGTGACTTGATCACAATTTAGAAGTACCTATATGGGGAACAAATATTTTATAATGGGTTTTTCAATCTAGCAGAGAAAGCTATCACACTATCCAATGGCTGGAAGTTGAAGCTACATAAATTCAGACTGGAAATAACCCATAAATTTTAATTGATGAGGGAAACTAACCATTAGAACAATTTATCAAGGGTCATTGTGGATTCTTCACCACTGGCTATTTTTCAGTCAATATTGCATGTTTTTCTAAAAGAGATGCTCTAGGAATTATTTTCAGAAAGTTCTCTGGCCTCTGTTATCCAGGAGATCACACTAGATGATCACAATGGTCCCTTCTGGCCTTGGAATCTGTATGTCTCCTATATTTTCACTTTCTCTGTATTCAATATTCTATTTGAAAGTTATTAATAAAAACTCATTTTAGATATCATTGACAAAAAGTTTCCTGAGTGTTGCACATTGGTATTTATATAGGTATTGGAGAAAGCAGCAAAACCAGTGCTTATTATTTTTATATTATAAACTTTCTAAATTACCATGACCATAGTACCAAGGTGCAAATGACTAAGCTAAGTGCAGCAGAAACATACACTACTTAGTAACTGCTAAGGTAGGTTCTGTTTAAAACTGAATTAAATAAATGTACAGGATTCTTCAAAAACTTACATCAATTTTTAGAATTTGAGGACCTTGTGTAGGATTTTTAAGATTTTATATAGACTGTTTTTAGAGTCTAAGAAAACTGTTAAGCATATTTGTAATTTTTTTCTTTCCTATCATAACCTCTTAAAAATCTGAAACTATGTCTTTCCTCATTGATTTTGTCCTTCTCTGTTTGACAAACATTGGGTTTTTTTCATCTCATTTTAATGAAACTGAAAATTAATGTGGATGTTTTTATTTAATAACTTTGATTTAGACAGCACTGTGTCATGCCAAGACACCTTTGTGTACCAGCATCATCAGTGATAAGACATTCATTTCATGACTGATGTAGAGAAAAGAAAATATTGTGATTTTGGCAGCTTCTACAAAAATAGCATTATTGGTCCAGATGCTCTGGTCTCTCGTTCACTTGGCAGGCCTCAGGCACAATGGAGAATCAAAGTTATGAAAGGTGTATTTTTAGAGAAGACTTTAAACTGAAACCTTGACTGCTTGTGATCATTAAAGATTATATGAGAATGTTCAGGTATTAACCCCAGCGTTTTGGCCTCCTTTTGTGGTACTGCAGACCAAAATGGCTTAGTAGCAAATATCACTAAATATTACTAAATATCACTAAATATTACTAAATATCACTCATTTGCCCCAAAAGCACTCTTTTGTGGGGTGCAGCAGGGGTCTTGACTGTCAACTCTATTGACTATTGGCCAATTCTTTGCATCGGTCTTCACGGCTGAGGATGTGAGGGAGATTCCCAAACCGGAGCCATTCTTTTTAGGTGACAAATCTCAGGAACTATCCCAGACTGAGGTACTATTAGAGGAGGTTTTGGAACAAATTGATAAACTAAACAGTAATAAGTCACCAGGACCAGATGGTATTCATCCAAGAGTTCTGAAGGAACTCCAATGTGAAACTGCAGAACTGGTGGTGTCAGAGAGAAGGCTTTGGATTCTTCAACCATGGGATGGTGTTCCAAGAAGGAGGAGTGCTAGACAGAGATGGGCTCCACCTAACAAAGAGAGGAAAGAGCATCTTCGCAAGCAGGCTGGCTAACCTAGTGAGGAGGGTTTTAAACTAGGTTCACTGGGGGAAGGAGACCAAAGCCCTGAGGTAAGTGGGGAAATGAGATACTGGGAAGAAGCACGAGTAGGAGAATGCAAGAGGGGAGGACTCCTGTCTCAGACCGAGAAAGCAGGACAATCAGCGAGTTATCTTAAGTGCCTATACACAAATGCAAGAAGCATGGGGAACAAGCAGGGACAACTGGAAGTCCTGGCACAGTCAAGGAACTATGATGTGATTGGAACAACAGAGACTTGGTGGGATATTTCACATGACTGGAGTACTGTCATGGATGGATATAAACTATTTAGGAAGGATAGGCAGGGCAGAAAAGGTGGGGGAGTTGCATTGTATGTAAGAGAGCAACATGACTGCTCAGAGCTCTGGTATGAAACTGCAGAAAAATCTAAGAGTCTCTGGATTAAGTTTAGAAGTGTGAGCAACAAGGGTGATGTCATGGTGGGAGTTTACTATAGACCACCAGACCAGGGGGATGAAGTGGACGAGGCTCTCTTCCGGCAATTAGCAGAAGTTACTAGATCACAGGCCCTGATTCTCATGGGAGACTTTAATCACCCTGATATCTTCTGGGAGAGCAATATAGCAGTGCACAGACAATCCAGGAAGTTTTTGGAAAGTGTAGGGGACAATTTCTTGGTCCAAGTGCTGGAGGAACCAACTAGGGGCAGAG
>NC_133771.1:8638159-8671149 GCF_003597395.2 Chelonoidis abingdonii | reverse complement strand
CTGAGAAATGCAAGAATTCTCTGTACTTCCCTCCTTATAATATTTTCACGCTTTTCTTCTGTGATAGTATGGTAGGCTATTCTAACTCGATCACTGTAATTGTAAAATTGCTAATTGGGAATAATTTAGCTTTTTTTCTCCCGAGTTGATGCATTACTTTGCATATCACGTCTAACCCCATACAATAATCCACAAAGCATTTCGACTAAACTTTTGTAGTAAATCCATAAACCTTAGCCACAATTTGTGCCCTTTCCTCCATGTACACGCATCACCCTCACAGTGTCTTTAAGCTGCTGATCGCAGTATTGAGACGAAATTCTTTTATGTTTGCTGTAGTCACGCAGTCTGCCTGGGACTGATAGCGTAATCTTGATGAATTTGTTGTCGTACATCTACACTTATGCACCAACACTTGGCATTTCACTGGGTTTTAACTTAACTAAACTAGTTTTTATGTAGCCCTATTTGTCATAATGATCAAGTCGTTTTGACACTATGTATGAATTCGAAGTATCCCCTGCTGTGGTATTACATTTCTTAGTGTGACGGGCTCAAACGTCAGTGTTAGTATAACGTTATGACTAGGCATGAAAGGTTGTTCCCTACACCTCTGAAATTGTTTGTCAGGGCATTCTGAACAAGAGTCTTATCCGCTTGTTTAACTTATCTTCAAAAATTTACACACTGAATACTATTGACTCTTACTGCAAACTGTTGAAACCAATAAATCCTAGAGCGTAGACAGAAGAGATATTTTTCGCTTATTTTCTTTTTGCGTCTTTTTTTTTTCTTTTAGTATACGTTTTGTTTAAAAACCACCTTGTACTCGCATATGGTATTTGCTCCTATTTTTGTAGTGTGTTGTCCTTGTTCGCCTTCCGTTTTATATTGTCCTCTGGGCTGCTTGCTGATTTACCTCTTATTTGCCTTAGGATGTCTTCTGCGGTGAAGGGAGACCTTGAGGGTGTGCTGAATTTATGAGCGTCGGTATTTTGCGAGAAGTCTAGTATTTCATACACTCACTGGTTGTTTGAAACTCCTGAGCTTTCCCCTGTCGTGTCCTACCTTTGGGTCCACCCTTATGGCTTTGGACGTGCACTCCATCATATAGAATTAATATCGTAAGAATTCTAGTTGATGTTGCTAAGACATTGAAATTTTGTCCTTTACAACATCCATGTAAGTCTTGCCCCGCAACAACAAATTGTATGTTCCTATTACATGGCTATGTGTCTGACACTTTTGTTCTTATTAATGTTTCAATGGTTGGACCTCGTACTATCATTACTCTGAAAGTACAGGTTTTATAAGAGCTGTAATCTGCCGGGTCACTTGGGAGCTCTTATAAAATTTCTTGGCATGCACATAGTTTAGTTTAATCACGCTGCTCAAGTCATTATGGACAGGAATCAGCATTTAAATGATAGGTTTACAAGCACTAAGTTGGTAGAATCATAGAGATCAAGACTATCAGGGTTTTGGAAGGGAGCCTCAGAGGTTCATCGAGTTCGCAACCTGCGACTGCCACCTAAAGAGGACGCAATTCACCAATCTAAATTCACTCCAGACATGGAGGCTTTTGGTCAAGCCATGACCTTAAACTCTAAGGAAGGAGATTCAAACCACCACGCTAGGGAACCTTCCATGTGCTTCCACCACTTTCTTTGTATGTGAAAATTGTTTTTCCTAATATCCAACACAGTGATATCTCTTCGCACTGCAATGAACGCAATTACTCCACTGGTGTCTGACATCTGCTAAACTACTAAAGAATAGACTATCTAGATCCATCTTTTATGAACGCCCCTTTAGGTAGTTGAAAGCAGCTATCAATCGCCCCTCATTTTCTCTCTTCGCAGACATACAATTCAGTTCCCTCAGCCTCCTCATAAGTCAGTCCTCCAGCCCCTCTAAATCCATGTATTCGTTGCGCTACTCAGATCGAGCTGGACTCTTTCCAATTTTTCCACACACACTCCTTCTTGTAGTGAATGAGATGTAGAAGCCCCATATGGAAACTGGATCACAGTATTCCGATTGGTAGGTGTCCCCTTCAACCCACAGCCTAATAGAGGGGAATGATCATGTCCCTATGATTTGCTTTGCAATGCTCCTAACTTAACCAGCCCAAAATGCCTGTTAGCCTTCCTTGGCTACAGGGCACCTAGTTGACAATCATATCCAGCTTACTCATCCCACATGTAACCCAGGTCTTTTCTACGAATTGCTGGGCGTAGCCAACTCGGCGTCACTATTCGTAGGGCAGTGAAATGGATTCTATGCCACTTACAGTGCTATTGTGATTTCCTGCACTTGTACTCTGTGCTAGTTTATTTGAGCGTAAATCAGTTAAAAAAAATCCTCCAAATATTAATATAAAAAAATCCAAGCACCTGCGAGATTTTTTGGGTTCTATTTTTCATTCTGTTGTAATTTGTATGTTATAGTTTTTTTTTGTGTCTCCTCGCGCCTCACAGTGCTCCATTAGCCTTCCCCTCTACAAGTAAGGTCAACTCGCGACAAACCTCCCACTGCTAACATTTTGTCATAAGGAGCAGTCCGATTTGCTGGAGAGCTGATATTAACTATATCTCCGCTATTCGCTTGACTGCTTGAAAGCCTGAGTATCCCATAACTTCCTCCAGTTTTAGTGGTCAATTTGCAACTTGCTGCAGAGTGTAAGTTTATGACTAAAAAGCCATCCTCTCAACAACAGATATTATGATAATGATATGGATAAGAGAGAAACACAGCAAAGAGGACTGAGAGTACCTAAAGTTGCTGTTTAGTGCCTCCAGTCAGACACATAGAATACAGGCTGCGCTAAACTGAGACTGGAGGCTATTGAGATCCTGAGAGCAGTCGTCAGATTCTAGCACAACATGTACTTAGACAGGACATATAACATTGCAATTCTCATAATCTCCATTTGCTAGCTAACATTTGCTTAAACTTTAGCTGGCAAGACATATTCAGTGGGAGACCAGTATTAAAGCTATGGTTGACTTAGTAAGGAGATAGACTCTAACATTGCTTATCTACTCTCTATCTACAAGATACCCACGATTTAATGGAGTGCTATAGAGGCTCAGAGAATTCTAGGGTTAGTGCAAGCTCTCGCCATAGATTTGCTTCCTTTGGTGAAATCCTCGATTGAGCCTAGATCTGTCATTCCTTTTGTTCTAATCTCTCTCCACTATCTAAGTTGCTTCAGAAATTGATTCTTGAAGACGCAAGCTCCCATGATTTTCCAGGGTATACTAAGGTAAGGCATGATCTGGCTGTAGTATCCCGAGAATCCTCCTCCTTCCACTATTGTATAGCAGGATGAAGCGCGCTACCCTACCCAGTAGCCTTTTTCCAGTAATCCGGGAACCCTGACATCTGGTGGTGAATCTTACTCGCGCGACAGCCATTTGATTGATGTGTATCAGATAATTGTGCAGAGAAGAAGTGGCTCTGCAATTAGGAGATCTGCCACCTCCTTTAAGCACCTTGAAATCAAGCGCATCGGCCCCATGGACCTTGTGCGAGGTATTTGCACCGTTGTGCATTCTCTAAAATGTACCGAGCACTTCTTCTCACGGGCTGGTACCTTCTCCAATACTGTGCTGCCCACTAGGCCATCAGTAGTGGAGCTGACACTTGTTGTGAAGAACAGAGGGCAAAAAGGGTCACTTGAGATAAGTTATGGTCTTTTCTACGTCGGCTACTGTCGACGTAGTGATTTGCTTCCTCATTTGTACACTAAAGGATCCAACCTTCCTGAGGACTCTCTTCTTGTTGCTCACATACCAACCCTCCTTGATATATTCTAACTCATTGCTTATTTGCAGCTGGACGCCACAGTGTAGGAGTTGTAGTAGCAATTGCAATAGTAGTTGCTCACTCCTGATACCCTGAGCATATTTTAATACTCCTCCCTGGTCAATTTGTCCTGCTTCCACTTCTTGTAAGCTTCCTTTTTTGCGTTTCAGATCAGCAAGGATTTCAACTGTTAAGGCGAAGTTGGTCGCCTGCCATTGTATTTACGTGTAATTGAGCTTCGATAACGACGTTCGCGACTTGGTTTAATTTACTACCACTGGAATATCTTCTACAAATAATGAGATTCTTTATAGCTGACTAGAGCCTCTTGGACTCACGACAGAACGCGGACAGGGTTCCAATAACCCAGTGAATGAGAGAGGGCGTTGGGGACTGGTGTGTGTTACCTGATGTATGCGCGCCACGCTTATTGAGGGCCTGGTAACAACCCCAATTTTCCGCAACATCCCGCGTCTCAAGTGCGTCTGCTTTATTCTTCCGCAAGTGTGGCAAGGGAGTTAGGAGGGTAGGAGCGTAATTGTTGTGAGAAAATATTATGAACGCATTAGGGAGTGGGAGGCGATAGGGGAGAGAGGGGGATCCTGGCCATCAGCTCTCCGTCACGGGAGAGTCAAATCTGCTTTTTCTGATAGTCCAATGGGCTATCGTTAGTGTTCTGCTGCTCTCGCTTTTTCCCTGTGTCGGATCTGAACTTGCCAAATCTCAGGGTGCGACTGCCTCCCAGGTGCGCCCATCGCCCATTTTGCTGGTCCTAAACAAACTCTTCTCTGTTTGTGAGCAGCAGGTAGAAGAAGGAATGAATATCTATTTTTCTTGATTGGCTTGATGGGGGTAGGGGAGTTTGGGGTGGGGGGAGTGGAAGTGAGGGAGGGAGAGATTTTCAGGTTTGGAGGGCTAGAATATTTTCCAGGATGTCTCCTACCAACTTACCTGTTAGCAGGTGCAGGAACCATGAATATAAATGAACAGGAGTACTTGTAGCACCTTACAAACTAACAAATTTATTTGAGCATAACCTTTCGTGGGCTACAGATGACTTTATCGGATGCATGCAGTGGAAAATACAGTAGGAAGATATATATATATATACATAGGGAACTTGAAACAATGGGTGTTCTATAAGATGCCACAGGACTCTTTCCTGCTTTTACAGATCCAGACTAACACGGCTACCCCTCTGATACTTGGCGTTACCATACACACTCTAATGAGAGTGATCAGTTAAGGTGAGCTATTACCAGCAGGAGAGAAAAAAACTTTTTGTATTGGTAATCAAAATGGTCCATTTGCAGCATTTTGATTACCACTGCAAAGTAATCCTGCCCTGGCTATCAGAATGGCTCTCTGGGCATAGATATCTCCCTACGGGAAACACAGGGAAAGCCACACTTGGGGAATAAACTTGGGCCAAGGTTTACAATTTAGTTCTTGATATCTGAGCTATCAGTACAGCCAAACCACAGGTGAATGGTAAATTTGAGCTAAAGTGCAAAGTGGGCAAAATTTAATTCTGCACCAATGGCAGGTATATGGTCTGATAACTTGTATCCCATCAAACGTAGAAAGCAGAGCTTTATACCATAGAAAAGCAGGAATTCCCAACCTTCCAGTAACAAAAACAGCACTTGCTTTGAGACTTAAAAAAAAATTATATCAGATTTTATTATTCACATTTTTATGTATAAAATAGATATTTTTGGTTCACTTTTAGAGATTTTTAAATTTGTTATAATTCTTCTGTTCTTTTGAGGCCTGTGCAGTGATAATAAGGTAGCCTGATTTTACAAGACGAATACAATTAATAAAAAAATTTCTCTCTAGATTTTCTCTAAAATATATGTGATGTAGAGCAAATTTATGACATAGTTTAAAGGCTTCATCAGCACTTGGTTAGGATGACATGTATATCTCACTCACAGCTTTGCCATTCTCAAATAATGTGAACTACCTGAACTCTTACCAATAAAACCTTTATGCCACATTGTACCATCATGTATTGCTTATACACTCACTCACTCTCTCTCTCTCCCCACATTTTTTCAGCTAACCCAGTAGAACAAAATGAATGCAGAATCTTTCCAAACCCTAATTTGCTTATTTTAAGAATAATAGCAGTCAAAATAATAATGTCTGTGTGCATTAACTATTTGATATGTCAAAGTTTCACTTTTTTTTTCATTTCACCCACATTGGAACAGAGGTTCTTACCATAATACTCATGTGACTAGCAAACCTGCCATCTTATGAGCCACAGCTGCTAAAAACATGTAAAGGTAGCACACGCCCAGAATATAAAATTAAAGATTTTCAAAGTAAACAGGCAATGTGTTCACATCATCAGGAATTGTAAAACAACAAAAACACAACAAGAGCACTTGCCCTACAGATTAGATGATAATAAGCATGCATCATCAGAGGACACATGTTAGGGGAAAACTGGCAGTGTGAAATGAATTATGCAAAAAAACAAGGAAAAAAGCTAGTATATTTTCAGCTATGAAACACAAATGCAGTAAGTGAACTAGATGCTGCATTAAAATGGATTAAATACACACCAATTTTCTTTTGATGTGCCTTCAGTAATTTCACAAGAACAACGTTTAACCCAAATATTTTGTGCTGTAATCTACCAACTTGTCTTCACCTTCCAGCTAATCATATACTAGAGCATAATGTATTTATTTATTTCATTGTTTATTTTAAATGGCTGTAAACTGAAACAGACTACAGAACAGTTGAGCACATTGCATCATTCATTTCTGAGACCCCCTACCCCTCCGCACCATCTGATTTTTGAGTGAGCTAAAGCACTGAAAAATTAGACTTAATTTCAGTATGCTAATAGCAATCTATCCAAAACAATGTAATCAAGGCCTCGTGTGCTCCTATAATTTCATTCTTGACATAAGCCTGACAGCTATTTATTGTTGGAAGGTGTTAGAGGGGAGGTAGAGAGACAAAAATCTTGTAATTTCCCCTCCCCCAACAAACACAACAGCTTTACAGTTTAAAGCAGTATCTTTGTGAAATACACAAAATGGCAATAATCACGGGGTTTACATATGTCTTGTCTTAAGCACTCAAAGCAGAGAGTTAGCAGAGACATAGATTCAGATGTGCCAATCCCCAAACTGGCCACCTCTGATGAGCCAGCTGTGACCTGCAATTGTCACATTATAATTTAGGCAAAAGGAGAGGTTGCGGGGGAAGGCACCAGAATCCACACTGGATGAACATAATTATTCACAGCAGGATACTGCAGAATTAATTTAGCCAATCAGAATTAAAGTTGGCGGCTGGGTATATGCTACCGTGAATATGAAGAAAGAGAAAGAAAATTGTGAAGAAGAGATCAGAAAAATGTTACTAACAGCTTGGTAATATTTTGATTATTCATCACTCAGAATATTTAGAATACAATGAAATGAAAACATAACTGTTACATCAAGGTTTTTGGCTCTAATAGGATTTGATTTGGAATTAGAGAAACTGTGAATTTGGTGTGTCAGTAAGACGCTAACAATTGAACATCATTATCAAGGCATTGTATAATCTACACCAAGATGAATCTAAATTCTGTGGCAACGTTTCTAGATTCTGCATCACTCTAGTGAAACATATTAGATATTCTGCAACAGTTCAATTTAAGTTAAATAATGGAGTAAATATGAAAACGTATAATAATATAACGAGCACAGTAGACCATGTACTTTTCTATCTTAATTATAAATTCAATTTATTTGATGATGTCCCCACACTTTCAGTTTCCAATCTGCCACAAATGTTTATATTGACGATACATAATTGCATTCTAGAAGTTGTAAAGGGGAAGCTGGAGTTTTTGGCAGCGAGTGAGGGACAGTTGGAGCCTTTGGCATCTGGGGCAGTGGTTTTGGGACTGTGGGATAAACACATTGATTTGATGTTTCTTCTAAAAGTGTTCAACAGTGAAAAATTTAACAATATTGACATATAAATGATCCTCATAAAATTTCAAAGTTAGCACCCCATTGAGATGAATGGGACAGTTGGCCACTCAGAGATATTATTTCAAGCTCTCTGAATACTCTGAAAGGCAACACTGCATCAGTTTACAGTTGGCCCATGTTTTCAAGATTTTCTTCATAACCATGAATGCCTATGATGTTATGCTCTGGTACCAAGAGAAGTTAGAAAGGAAAGCAAGAAAACCACCTCCAAAAAGTATGTTAGTTATTCAGATCCAAATGTTGTGTCCAGACTAAGTACCACAACTGGACTCTTTGGAGCACCAAGAGAGAAGAAATGAGGGAGGAATCATTCCATTCCCCACCCACAACCTCTGCTATGCTACAGTCACTCTGCAGAGGATACTCCAACCAAATGACTAGAGAAGCCTTTGTGGCCCTAGCATCATCCTTTTGCAGGAGGAAAGGACCACAGAATCAACACAGCATCAGAACTTCTGTCCCTATCCCTGCCCTGTTGCTGACACCATTTCTGCATACATGGTCACAGAGTGCAGCTTTCCCTTTCAATAAAAAATCTGTGGAGTGATTATACTGTAAAGCAGCAGCCTTTCCTTCCTTTCCTGGAATTTTGCAGGACCCTTGAGTTCCTATAGAAGTTAAACTTAAGCTTGTGTTCCCTGATTCTGGTAATGGTGAGAAAAATGACAGGACGGTTGGCAGGATTTTATTTCTGCCAGTAATGTTGATCTATGCCACTCTCAGTGAGAACCATTACTTAATTCATAAGGATATAGGGTCTTCTGATGAAAGTGAAATAACTACAAATTCTGATTAACAGTCACTGCAACAGTAAAATGGGTTCCCACAGCAACAAGACTGAAATTATACAACAAATGGCAATGCCACATCAGATAAATTATTCCATGAAATGCCCCTTTTCGGAAACCATTTGGCTTTCTACTACCTTTATATTTAAAAAGACGGGGGTGCAGGTGAAGTAATATTATTTTATTGGACCTACATCTGTTGATGAAAGAGACAAGCTTTCAAGCTTATGCAGAGCTCTTCTTCAAGTCTGGGAAAGGTACTCGGTGTCACAACTCCATACAAGGCAGAACATTGTTTAATGTAAGGAGTTAACACGTAGTATGAGTCCATTCAAGGTGAAGTGGACAGCTAACACATCCACAGTCATAGGACAAAGGAGGGCTACTGGATTATATAGATTGTTGTAATTGTAATGAGCCATAAATCCAGTGTCTTTAGTGAGGACATGATTTTTGGCGTATAACAAAGTTATGATTTTAAGCTCTCAGGCTCATCTTTAGAAGTTGTGGGGAAGGTTTCCTTTGAGGACAAGGACTAAGAGGTCAGATATGGAGTGATCATTTTGTGAAAGATATTTATCCACAGGTGATATGATGTTTTTGACTTTTATCTTTTTTCTGTGTGAGTTCATCCAAGACCGTAGTAATTGTCTTGTTTCACCCCTACAGTTGTTAATGGGGCATTAAGTGCACTGGGTGAGGTACCCCACATCTTGTGACAGGAATGTGTAGGCCCCAGGGATCTTGAAAGATGTGTTGTGAGGGATATTGATCACTGTGCCAAGGTTTTGCATCTGTGGTCATGGCAAGGTCTGGTGCCACTTTGAGTTGGTGGGTCCTCATGGAAATCTGTGAGGGAA
Source organism: Chelonoidis abingdonii (assembly GCF_003597395.2). NCBI lineage: Eukaryota > Metazoa > Chordata > Testudines > Testudinidae > Chelonoidis > Chelonoidis abingdonii. Next base: position 8,661,681 of record NC_133771.1, on the reverse strand, counting down.
TTCAGGGCATCTGTCCAGAGGATGAAAATATCATTGATGTATATCATGTATATCACTGGTTTCATCTAGCATTTGTCCAGAAATTCTCTTTCAAGGTGGCCCATGAGAAGCTTGGCATGATTTGGACAAAGTGTTTAGTGTTGAATGTAAAGTTGTTATGGGTGAAGATGAAATGGATGAGTTTGGTAATGTGTTTGAGGTGGATATCTGAGTGTTGTCCATTGTCCTGTAGATAATTGAGGCACGCATCAATGTCATCATCATGAGGGATGTTGGTGTATAGGGAGGTGCCATCTATGGTGACAAGGAGGAAACTGGCCCTTTCTCTGGTGGATGGTTTCTAAGAGTCCTAGTATTCCTTCAGTAGGAGTGCCATGGCCAGACATGATCGGATTGCCTCAGTTCCCTCGTTAGTGTATCTTGGAAGGCATGTAGAAGGTCCAGGAGGAGAGTTGTGGGGGTGAGGTTGTACAGTTTCTCTCAGAGTTGTTTCAGGAAGGATTTGATGATATCCTTAAATTCCTGGGTGTGAATTATAGTGTGGGGTCTTCTTTGAGTTCTTCATAGTAGGTGATGTCAGAGAGTTGTCAGCTGGCTTTGGTGACATAATCATCATGGTTGGGGACCATGATGAGACCCCCTTTGTCTGTTGGTTTGATCAATATCTAATGAATGGATTTCCAGGACTGTACAGCAGTCCTTTGGAGAAGAGATTCTGGTGGATGTGATGTTTGTTAAGGAATTGATGTCATGATCAAGTGTGTGGTTTCATCCACTCTGTGACGTTCTTATGACTGTTCAGGGGGGTGTGGTAGTTGTGGGTGGTGTCATCTGTGTTGTGAAATAGTTCTTTGAAGTGGAATTAGTGAAATAATTTTTCTAGATTCTAGGATCCTGCAAGATGGGAGGGGTCCCAGAGCCCGGGCTCCAGTGTGAACCCAGCAGTCTATATGAAACTGCCCTGCAGCCTGAGCTTCACGGGACCGAGTCGGCTAACACAGGCCAGCCGCAGGTGTCTAGTTGCTGTGTAGACATACCCTTAATCTCCTTGAGATAAAAAGACATAAGACTTCACACTTTTCCAGTAAAGCTGGAATGGGTCTGAGTGTGAGAGGGAAACTTGTGCAGGAGAAATGCCTTTATTGTATCCCATTCTGAGGATCAGTATCTGGATCTGAAACTTCCTTGCTCCACTGTGCAAGCCTATTATTAAAAGGAATAAATCTCTCCAAAACCTTGGAATACATATGTACTCACAGGTAGTCCAACGGAAGTATTCATTAGTTTAGTGAGGATCACCCTGAAAGCCATGACATAGGGTTTCAACAAAACAGACTTCAATTCAAAGACCAGGATGTAGCAGAGTATTATCTTCTCTTCATTCTTCCTAATACAAATCAAGTGAGTAAACTCTATGAAGTTAGTAATTCAGATCAACATAGATGAGAGATGCATCACCATAATTCATATTAGTTTACTTGTCTGTGAAAAATGTCCCTGTTGAAATCAAAAACATTTGCTCTGGGAGAGTATGTGAGTCTCATGAGATTTAGTCATGCTTCAGTCACCTCCACTCTTGACTATTTTGCCCCTTTTTCCCATTACAAGGTCCACCCTGCCTATCTTCAACACTGGTTCACCTCCAACATCCACTTCCTCTGCTCTTGCTCTCACACTATGGAGTGACTTTGGTGGAAATCCCATGATCAGGCTGACTTCTTTCACTACAAGTTCATTCTTCATAGAATATCAGGCTTGGAAGGGACCTCAGGAGGTCATCTAGTCCAAACCCCTGCTCAAAGCAGGACCAATCCCCAGATAGATTTTTACACCAGTTCCCTAAATGGCTCCCTCAAGGATTGAACTCACAACCCTGGGACTAGCAGGCCAATGCTCACACCACTGAGCTATCTCTCCCCCCAAAATATTAATAATAATTTTAAAAAATTTTAGACAGATTTTTGCCGCAGATCCCTAACTGGCCCCCTCAAGGACTGACCTCACAACCCTGGGTTAAGCAGATTCGCTACTCCTTCAGGTCTGCCATCTTCCTTGCTAAATAACTCTACATCTAAACTTGACTGAAACCCATGCCCACCATCCCAGCTGCCTTTTCACTACCTTCGACTAACTCATTAAACCCTCCACTCATGCTTCCATTTCTCTCTCTGCACAGGATCTTGTCAATTTCTCCCAAGAGAAAAATGATTTTAAAAAACAGTCTTCCCCCTCCCCTGGGCTCATCTTCCCTTCTGCCTTTCCCTCCTACAACTCTCACCCCCTTCACCCTTGTCACAGGTACAAACGTTTCACATTTGTTCTCCTTTTCTAATCCCTCCACTTTAGGGTGACCAGATCACCACACTAAAATATTGGGACAAATTGGGCTGCCATCAGCCCTGCCCATGGTCCACCTCCACTCCTCCCAGGCTCCACCCCCACTCTGCCCCAGGTCCCGTCTGTCCCCACTCGGCCCCCCCACCCCGCCCTTCTTCATCCCCCGACCTGCCGTTGGCTTGCTGCATGCCTCCTCAGTACCCCACCCACTGCTCGCCTCCTCGCCCGCCTGTCGCTCACCTCTTCACCCCCCCACCTTCCACTCACCCCTATGGTGCTGACTTCCCTTCTGCTGGGTGGGTGCTTGCCCACCCCCTGCCTCTTCTCGCCTCTGCACTGCCCTCACCCCGCCCCCATTCCACTCCCTTCCCCCAAGTCCCTGACTCTGCCCTGCCTCTTCTCCACCTCCTCCCCTGAGCATGCCACGTCCCCGCTCCTCCTCCCTCCCGCCTGGAAAGCACAAAGCACCGCCAAACAGCTGTTAGGAGGCAGGAAGCACTGGACGGGGGAGGAGCGGGGATGCGGCATGCTGGGGGGGAGAAGGAGGAGAAGAGGGAGGAGCTTGGCTGCAATTTTTCCCTGTGAGTGCTCCTGCCCCAGACCATCCACAGGGTCAGCGCCTCCCTCCCATTCAGCTCCTTACCCAAATATCGCGACAAATGGCATCTCAAGAGTACATTGATTGGGACACGGGACAAAAGGTTAAATATTGGGACAGTCCCGATTTTATCGGGACATCAGGTCACCCTACTCCACTTGTCCCAGTGATCCCATCCCATCCTATCTCCTGCTTTCCCTTTTGACCACTTTCATATCCTTCCTTACTCTTCTCCTTACCCCCACACTCTTCTCTGGCTCCTTCCCCTCACAATACAAGCATGCTTTGTCTTTCCCATCCTTAAAAAAAACTTACTTTTGACCCTACATAGGAACAATCATACCAGCTACAGGAGACTCACACAGTTGTCTGGATGCTTCCTAGAATGCCCCTTGAGTTTATATAGAGTGGGAAGCCAGTCAGGAACTGTGAGGCTGCTGCCTGTCAGATCCCTTGAGGCAAGACTTCCTATGCTCTGTGCCCACTGGGTCGTGGGCAGTGGAGCATAAGCTGGTGGCAGCATGGAGATGTCAAATGCCTTGTAGCTCTGCAGGCTGGAAGCCTAGACCTGTGGGGTCTTATAGTCTCCCTCTACACTTGTATCTCTATGTAATCTCATCCACAAACACAAATTCAACTACCATCTCTATGCTGACCACTCACAGATCTCTCTATTTCAGACCTGTCTCCTTCTGTCCAAACTAAAAATCTCAGCCTGTCTCTGACATCCCCTCATGGATGTCTAGCCATCAGCTCCAGTCAATATGCCTGAGAAAGAGTTCAGAGTCTTCCCCCCAAAACTCTCCCCACTTTCTTCTCTCATTCACTGTGCATTACATCACTATCCTGACTGTCACTCTGGCCCATAACCTGGGCATCATTTTAAACTCAGATATCTAAGTCCTAACATCTAGGCTATGTCTAAATCTTTCCAATTTTTTCTGCAAACATCTCTAAGATACAGCCTTTCTTATCCAATCACACAGCTAAAACTTTCATCCAAGTTCTCATCAGCTCATGTCTCAATGACTGCAACATCCTTCTCTCGGGCCTTGACTAATGCAATCTTGCCCATTCAGAAAGTTGTTTCAGAGATCACTGAATGCAATGGTACTAGGTTGATTTACACCAGCTGAGGATCTGCCTTGCCTTTTTTTTTATTTAGCCTGTCATCATACTGGTGTATCTGAGGAATAAAATGTGACTAGATGATCATAATGGTCCCTTCTGACCTTAAAGTCTATGAGTCTATGAGTCTGAAGATCCCTGTTTACACTGATGGGCATGCAGTATCAGTGTAGATAACACCAACCTGTCTTTCGTTCAGGCATACAACTTAGTGATTATCTTCAACTCTTACCCACCCTCTTTTCACAGCCATTCCTTTTCCACATCTTGGTGCTCTTTCTCCAAAACATTTCTATTATCTAGCCTATTCTTTATGTGACAACAGCTAAATCACTCAACTTGGCCCACATCATCTCCTACCTTGATTACTGTAACCCCTGCTTCTCAGGCTTCTGTGATACACACATCGCTCCCTGTCAGCCCATGGAGAATACAGCTGCTGAGATAAACCTACTTGCCTATCACCCTGCCTACGTTATGCTCCTCTCTGAATCCCATTATTGGGTCCCCCTTTAGACAACATGACAAGCTTCCTATCCTCATCCTTAACACCCTTCACAATTCTCACTTTCCTTACCCATTCACTCTGATGTCCCACCACTTCACTGCCAGTCTTGATACCCCCATTCTTCTGTTTTTCCTATGCTTTCTTTCATGCTGACCCTTACAGCTTGCCCCATGAACTGGTCCTTAAGGTTCTTTTATGTCTTCAAATCCCTTCTTAAAACCAACTTCTATCATAATGCTCACAAGCAATTAGCCAACTACTAAAGGTTAGGTAAAGGGGCAGCACAGGGGAAATAAAAATAAAACCCAACCAAGAAATTCAATACATGTTTTATCTCTTTATCCTTCTCCATCACCCTTTATCTGTTGCTTGTCTTCTTAGAACATACGGCCTTTTGGACAGAGATTATTTCTTCTCCGATATATGTACAACACCCACGTAGGACATTCTGGGTACTACAGGAATACCAATAAATAATAACAATTCACTTATGAGCATTCTTTTACAGCTGACATTTGATGAAAGAACATAAGAACGGAAATACTGGGTCAGACCAAAGGTCCATCTAGCTCCGTATCCTGTCTTCCCACAGTGGCCAATGCCAGGTGCTTCAGAGGGAATGAACAGAACAGGTAACCACCAAGTGATCCATCCCCTGTTCCCCAATCCCAGCTTTTGGCAAATAGAGGCTAGGGACACCATCCCTGCCCATCCTGGCTAATAGCCATTGATGGACCTATCCTCCATGAATTTATCTAGCTCTTTTTTGAACCCTGTTGTAGTCTTGGCCTTCACAACATCCTCTGGCAAGGAGTTCCACAGGTTGACTGTGTGTTGTGTGAAGAAATACTTCCTTTTGTTTGTTTTAAACCTGCTGCCTATTAATTTCATTTGACCCTTACTCCTTGTAGTATGAGAAGGAGCAAATAACACTTCCCTATTTACTTTCTCCACATTAGTCAATGATTTTATAGACCTCTATCATATCCCCCCCTTAGTCATCTCTTTCCAAGCTGAAAAGTCCCAGTCTTATTAATCTCTCCTCATACGGCAACCATTCATACCCCAATCATTTTTGTTGCCCTTTTCTGTACCTTTCCATTCCAATATATCTCTTTTTGAGATGGGGCGACCCAACTCTGCACTCTCAAGATGTTGGTGTACCATGGATTTATATAAGGGCAATATGATATTTTCTGTCTTATTATCTATCCCTTTCTTAATGATTCCCAACATTCTGTTTGCTTTTTTGACTGCCGCTGCACATTGAGTGGATGTTTTAAGAGAACTAGCCACAATGACTCCAAGATCTCTTTCTTGAGTAGTAACAACTAATTTAGATCCCATCATTTTATATGTATAGTCGGGATTATGTTTTCTAGTGTGCATTACTTTGCATTTATCAATACTGAATTTCATCCGCCATTTTGTTGCCCAGTCACCCAGTTTTGAAAGATCCTTTTGCAGCTCTTTGCAGTCTGCCTGGGAGTTAACTATCTTGAGTAGTTTTATACCATCTGCAAATTTTGCCACCTCACTGTTTACCCCTTTTTCCAGATCATTTATGAATATGATGAATAGGACTGGCCCCAGTACAGACCCCTGAGGACACCACTATTCACCTCTCACCATTCTGAAAACTGACCATTTATTCCTACCCTTCGTTTCCTGTCTTTTAACCAGTTACTAGTCCATGAGAGGACCTTCCCTCTTATCCCATGACAGCTTACTTTGGTTAAGAGCCTTTGGTGAGGGACCTTGTCAAAGGCTTTCTATGGAAGGAAGGAAAACTTACAAAAAAAATCTATTTCTACAAAGATACAAAGCTGTGTCTATTTGTCGACAATTTTCAGGCAATTTGCTCTGTTCAAAATTACTACAGCTTTTCAATTTTTCCCCTCTAGGTTGGAATTGTACAGTTGCTGCAGATAATGACAATCACAGAAGCAAATGAAAATATTCTTCCTTGATTTCTACTGTGAAAAATCAACATCAAGTTGCAAATCGTTCTTTAAATGATTTACTTCAACATAATCTAAATAGGCGTTATTTAAAAGTCTGACATTTTTTATATAAAAATACTAAAAATGAAAATAAAAACTGTACACATTAGGCAATGCAGTGGCAGTAATTTATATCCCAAGTCCTTTTTTCTAAATCTTCACCATCACCACCCCTAGGAAACAGAAAACAGCTTTATACTTGTTTATTTATTTATACTTAAACAAAAGAAAAAGAGCACCTATTCATACACTCCTGGTGCTCTTAATGCAACTTAAAATAGAAAATGTGTCAAAAGGTCCCTTCATTATGTCTCCAGAGCACTGTCTTCATAAAATTAATAAATCTGCTATAATCATGTGTTCATCTACTTCCTCGGCAACTAATGCAACTAAATAATTGAAATCCCCAAATTACCACATTTAAAGGAAGCGAACAGGTAAAGGCCGAATTCTGCTCCCATTGAAGTCAGCACCAAAACTTACACTGACTTCGTGAGAGTAAGATTGAGATCTAATTTTTTTTAATGTAATAAACACTGTCGTCCTTGGAGGGACGGACCTGGATTTCTTAAAGAAAAGAAATGTTAACAAGTTTAACCCTTACGGACTAAGAAACTAATAATTCTGAGACTTTGGGGGAAAGCCCTAAACCACAGTGAAGCAGAAGATGAGACCAGAGTGAATATGCATAGCTGGCAGGGTTAAAAAAAAAAGCAGGTAACTTTACAGATATAGTTGAATATTTATGCCCAGTTGATACTGGAGAGGAGAAAGTTGCCAAATTTGAATGCCTATCCAACTAAAATGAGAAAATGCAATATCATATGATCACATTCTTACTCATATGTGATTATGGGATTAATAAGGAAATTGAGGATATTAGAAAAGCGGTTTTGTAACCAAATTCTCAAATTGTGCAGCATAATGTAAAACCCCTGAGGAAAATAGGAATTTCCCCTTGAAAGTGAAAAAAAATTACGTCCTAAAGATATCTTCCAGAGAAACAAAAATTAACATTCAGTGCTGTGTAGCTAAGAGCAAAGGTTAAGTATCATGTAAGGAGTCTAATTTAATTGTTTTTCTAATGAAAGTGAAAAAATAGTGTTGAGAACATAACAGATCTGGAATACAGATACCTACAATGAAATAATATAATTTTTCACATATATAGAACATGTTCATTTTGCTGCCCACAATTATTTAGATAAAATAAACAAAAAAAAGGTGATGTAACCATATCTCATTAGGGAAGAAAACATAATTGTAATAGGTCAGTTAACAGGAGAGTGGTACAAATCAACCATGCCCTGGTTATGGAAAGCTGCAATATTCTGTTTAAATGTACTTTTTGCTACAACTACCATGGCATAAACAGCAGAAAAACCAAAAGGTTAATATTAAAAAATTTAGATCACCATAAGTAAAGAGACTGCCTGAAGATGTCTATTTCATAAAAGGTATTTCCCAAAGAAAATATTCCTCTCAAGATTGTGGGAGTGAAGAATTGAGAAAATCATGCACTCAACAAAACAGGGCATGCTTACTGGTAAAGGCAATGCAATTCTTACTATAAAACTAATTTGTTCTTTTATAAACATCTATATCTCCAAAAGATATTGAAAACTGAAAGATAAAAAACTAAGAGCAAAGGGAATACTATAAAAGCAGCTGAAAGATGGAGAACATTTTCTATGCACAAGAAAGTTAAGTAGAAAATTATGGTCTCTCGTTAGCAAAAGGCACAAGATAATCTTCCTAGAATTAAAACAAAATCCTATAATATGATGCACCATAGCTACACCTTCACTTGGAGCTAGGGACATGATTCCCAACCCATGTAGGCATATTCACACTAGTTCTCATCAAGTTAGCACGCTAAAAATAGTAGTGTAGCCACAGTACCAAAGGCAGTGGTGAAAGGCAGCATGATCTAGATGCCCAAGTACAAACCCGCCTGGACTCCATGGGTATATATTCGAAGTGGCCAGGGCCTACACTACCATGACTACACCACTATTTATAGCATGCTACCTTGATGAGAGCTAGCTTGAGTATGTCTCCTCAAGTTGGGAATCACACTCTCAGCTCAAAATGTAGCCTAAATTTCATCACAGGTCACTTTTCCTCAGATTCAGGGTTACAAACCTACAAGAATTCACAACAGGTGTAAGCAAGAGCAGAATCAGACTTCTAAGGGTATGTGTACACTGAAACTAAGCCTCGGCCTGTGGGACCCCGGCTCATAGACTCAGTGTTTCCCAGCCCATGCTTGAGCATCTACACTGCATTGTGAACCTGGGATATGTAAACCTGGGTTTACAATTGCTGGACCTGGGTCTCACAGCCTTACTAATGTGTCCAGGTTGTACTACGCAGACCTTCTGATTTGGGTCTTAGGTTTGATCCATGTACACACTGCAAAACAATGTTTGGACCTGAGTCTCAGCAGGACTCAGGCCCTCACCCACCTCTCTAATTGTGACCTTGGAGTGCTTGCTCACTTGAGTTAGACTGATTTGTGTGTGTATAAAGAAGTGAGGCTTGGGCTCAAAATGAGTCAGAGCTTAATGTGCTATGTACAGCCAAATCTGCTCCTTGAAGACCATAGGTTCTTTATTATGTTAGAACTTGCAGATATAGGGCATTATTCTCTCTCTTAAATGTGTGTAAATCAAGACTAATTCCACTAAGTCACACCAGTATAAACCTGTGTGAGAGGAGAATTGAGCCCATCTTCTGAATATCCCACTTAGGCCTGGTCTACACTACACGTTTAAACCGAATTTAGCAGTGTTAAACCAATTTAACCCTGCACCTGTACACACAACGAGGCCCTTTATATCGATATAAAGGGCTCTTTAAACCGAATTCTGTACTCCTCCCCTATGAGAGGAGTAGCGCTGAAATCGGTATTGCCATGTTGGATTAGGGTTAGTGTGGCCGCAAATCGACAGTATTGGCCTCAGGGCAGTATCCCACAGTGCACCATTGTGACCGCTCTGGAAAGTGATCTGAACTCGGATGCACTGGCCAGGTAGACAGGAAAAGCCCCGCGAACTTGTGAATTTCATTTCCTGTTTGCCCAGCGTGGAGCTCTGATCAGCACGGGTGGTCCTGCAGTCCCAAATCCAAAAAGAGCTCCAGCATGGACCATACGGGAGATACTGGATCTGATTGCTGTATGGAGAGACAAATCTGTTCTATCAGAGATCCGTTACAGAGAGGCGAAATGACAAAGCATTTGAAAAAATCTCCAAGCTATGATAGACAGAGGCCACAGCACAGTGCTGTGTGACAAACGTAACGGAAGCCAAAGAATCAAATGGACCCATCGAGGGAGGGAGGAGGTACTGAGGACTCCAGCTATCCCACAGTCCCCGCAGTCTCCGAAAAGCATTTGCATTCCTGGCTGAGCTCTCAATGCCTGAAGGGTCAAAAACATTTCCCAGGTGTTTCAGGGTATATGTCGTCAATTATACCCTTCCCCCCCGCCAAAGGAAAGGGAAAAAAACGTTTCTCGCCTTTTTTCAATATCACCCTATGTCTACTGCATGCTGTTGTAGACGGGGTGCTGCAGCACTGAACACCAACATCCCCTCCCAGTGGCAGACAGTACATATATGACTGGTATCCATCGTCATCATCAGCCCGTGAGTGCTCCTGGCTGGCCTCGGTGAGGTCAGCCGGGGGTGTAATAAACAGATAGCTAAGGTAATTTTCTTTTACCTGTAAAGGGTTAACAAAGGGAACCAAACACCTGACCAGAGGACCAATCAGGAAACCGGATTTCAAAGCTCAGGGAGGGAATGTTTGGGTCTTTGTCTTTTGTCTGTCTCTCGGCTATGAGAGCTTCTTTCTATCTTCAAGCTTCTAATCTTCAGTTTCAAAGTTGTGAGTACAAAGGTAGCAAAACAATAGGCTTTTTTATGTTTTGTTTTGTATTTATAGGTGTGTAGTTTGCTGGAACGTTTAAACTGTATCTCTTTTTGAATAAGGCTGTTTATTCATTTTTTTTTAAGCATTATGATCCTGTATATTGTCATCTTGATACAGAGAATATTTTGATGTCTTTTTTCTTCTTTTTTTATATAAAGCTTCTTTTTAAACCGTTTTGAGTTTTTCTGGTTAAGGCTAAGGAAGAAGGAGGGGGGAATCTCTTTGTGTTAGCTTGACTAGGTTTGAATCTGCATAGCCTCGGGGGAAGTAAATTGCCATCTCTGTTTTGCATTCAAGGAGTTAAGTACAGTATCGCCAGAATAACCCAGGGAGGGGAGCTGGGAATGAGATAAAGAGGAAACAAGGGGAGGGGTTTACTTCCCTTTGTGTAAGACCAGGGCTTCTGAGTCTTGGGGTCTCCCAGAGAAGGTTTTGAGAGACCAGAGAGGGAGCCAAGTCCTGGAAATCACTTGGCTGGTGGAAGCGAGATAAATCTAAGCTGGTAATTAAGCTTAGAAGGGTTCATGCTAGCTTCTCAGTTTATGAACGCTAAGGTTCAAATCTGAGATAGAAGTTATGATAGGGGCACTGGGTAAAAATGGGAATGACTCCAGTCATCCCAGCAGATGGTACAGAACAGCTGGTAACCGTCTTCATCAGAGCAACTGGAGACTGAGCTCCACCAGCCCCCGACCCCTTTCATGTGTAAAGAAAAGATTCTGTACTGCCTGGACTATCATAGCAGCAGGAGGCTGGGCTCTCTCCCCTGCCACCCTTTAATGTCCTGCCTGGACTATCATAGCAGCTGGAGGCTTCCTCCCCCTCATTTTATCTCACTAAAAGGTCAGTGTTTCTTATTCCTGCATTCTTTACTACTTCATCCCATAAATGGGGGGACACTGCCATGGTAGCCCAGGGATTGGGGGAGGAGGAAGCAACAGATGGGGTTGTTCTGCGGGGACCCCGATAGAATGGCATGCAGCTCATCATTTCTGCGGGATCCTCTGGGCTCTGACACAGAGCGGCGTGCTTGTCTGGTCTCTAGTACACTTGCCACATATTTCTATGGCAGGACGACGCTATTTTTAGACAAAACATAAAGAAGGGAATGACCAGGAGTCATTCCCATTTTTGTCCATGTGCCCCCGGCCAACGTCAGCAAGGCCAGCTAGGAGCATCCATGACACGCAGCAGATGTACAGAATGACTGATAACCGTCATCTCATCGCCAATTTCAAATGGCATGGCAGATTGTTGCAATCAGAGATGGTAAGCGTCTCTGCTACCTTGCAAAGGAAATGAATGCTGCTGTGTAGCACTGCAGTACCGCATCTGTCAGCAGCATTCCAGTACATATAGGTGACAGTGACAAAAGGCTAACCAAGCTCCATGGTTTGCCATGCTATGGCGTCTGCCAGGGTAATCCAGGCAAAAGGGCGCAAAATATTGATCCTGTCCAGCGTGCTTTACGGAGGAAGGATTGAGCTGATGACTGTTACCCAGAATCACCCGCGACACTGTTTTTGCATTGGGATCTCAACCCAGAATTCCAATGGGCGGGGGAGACTGCAGGAACTATGGGTAGCAGAGCAACACTCCGGAAATCGACGCTAGCCTCGGTACATGGACACACACCACCGAATTAATGTGCTTAGTGTGGCCGCGTGCACTCGACTTTATACAATCTGTTTTACAAAACCGGTTTATGTAAAATCAGAATAATCCCGTAGTGTAGACATACCTTTAGTTGCAATTTTTTTACTTCTGATACCCACATTTGTGATCTCACATCTCAGTATATGCAATACTATCTACACTGGTCTTTAAAAATCCTCTTTTTGAGCAGCCCAGTAAGTCCCAAACCATGCAAACATATTTAGGACCAAACACTGTTCTCAACTGCTTTTATTACAGCAGTAACCTATGACTTTCTTCCTATGACAATTCATTCAGACATTGCTGTTTCAAAATACTATGCGTTTCCTCTTCTGATCCCAAGTTCTTGGAACATTTTTAATTCTCTTCGTTTCTTGACTCTGTCATTTTAAATACCAGGTCAAAAACCTTATTCTTTTTCTCTTCTTAGTGAAAATTTCTCTGATGATCTGATGTCTCTTTTCTTCTAGTAAACACAGAACCTGATTCACTGCTGCGTTACTCCAGTTTTATGACACATCATTCCATTGAAACTCCAATGCCAAGAGGAATCTTTATCTTTAGTTCAATGGAAGCTCAAATAAACCTCTATAGCATATTGTAGACATTTTAACATTTAGAAAGGAACTCAGTCTTTGAAGTGATCTGTATCATTTAACTACTGCTATGTACAGTTTCCTAGAATTGGCATTGCTGAATGGGAAATGTTTGTTTTATCATGCCCCTGCAACATGACTTCTTAAAGGTGTTAGTTATAACTTTTTTGTTATAGTACAGATTCCAGACACATCAGTAACAACAGAAAGAAACCTTAGTCAGGGCTTCTTTATACACACAAAAAGACTACAGTAAGCTGATACCTTTACAGAGAATCATTGGACAACTCTTTTGTTATTGTAGAAAGAAACTGACAGTGCCGATAACAAACACAAACACATATCTTGCAATGCCTTTGAAAGCTCAAAGAAAAACTGTCAGTTCCAAATGTAGCATAGAAAATCTTCCACTGGTTTTAAAAGTATGGTATCAATACACCCACAAAAATACAGGAAAATGTCTTGAAAGACCTTTGACGGCACAGAGAACTAGTAATAACAACAAAAAGAAAATTTTTTCACTGCTTTGCAGGTGACATACACAAAATCCAATGGTGCAGAAGTCAAAATATGACAAATTCTTCTAGTACCACGGAGAACCCTCAGAGTGCTTGCATTAGCACAACAAAAGTTTGCACATATAACTTTGATGTAATGAGTATTCACTATTCTGTGCAGAATATGAAGTTACAAAAGGTGCCAAAACTACTGTGAAGACAATTCTGATGATGCCTTTGATGGAATAAAGAAACAAATTCTTTGGCAACATTTTTTTATCCTACTCAAGTCAAAGACAGAAAATACATTCCAACTTGCTAATGGCTTGAAAAATATATCCAGCATCTAAGGGCTAAGCACGCTAGCCAGGGTGAAAAAAATATCTGTCACCCTGCCAAAGCCATGACCACTGCAATTTAAAAGAATAAACCATTCTGTACTGTTTACTTTAAGATGCATTTATTTGTAACTGGGAAGTTGGCCCTGCATGACTTATCCTCAGTTCATAGTTGGAAGTTTTTTCTTTGAAACCATAAAACCTAGAGACTCTTGTGTTAAACTAAGAGCTTAATTTCTACAAAAGATGATGGCTCTCACCCAGGAAAACTTTCCACTCCATGTGGAAGAGTGGGTGAGTGGATTTTTCATGATGTTAGTAAGAGGAAGCAAAGCCACTTGGCTGTGGATTGTCCAACAACTCATTACTGGAGAACTGTACATTAGCTCTTGCATGCTAATGTTCAGGCAACTTTCTACCTAATCTGCAAGAAAGTAATGTCTTGAAATGAGCATTCCCGAAACAGCATTTAGGGCTATCAAGGGTGTAGTCACTAGAGAATAATACTCAGCTGCAAGTAGCAGAAAGTGTTTGCTGAACTGTTGCACAGGATGCTGTCACACACAGCCTTGGTAAAGGTCCCTCTCCTGGCCACTCACTAGGCTGCTGTGTTGCATCCCAACATGCTAGACCCCTGTGTTGGATCCCAGGATGGTAAGATTCATATGCTCTTAAGCTTCCCTGGATCTCAGTAGGCTGTCTCTCCTCTTGACCTCTCTGGCATACTTCCTTGGTATTGACTCAGTCTGCCACCTCTTCACAAAAATGAGATAATGCTGCTCAGTTGCCTCAAGGTCAGAATCACTGTTAATCCTCCAAGTTTTCACAGTAGTTTACGCTCATCTTTTCGCAGAACTCCAAACTTATGGGCACTTTTGGTTTACAGTTTAACTCTTCAGAGGTAAATGTTACATAAAGCAAACAGATACACCTATAGGCTTTGTAAAGGTTTCTAAACATAATTACTCTTTACTTAGATAGCAGGGAAGATATATGGATTCACTAGTAATAAAAGCCACATTCATTTCCCTGCATGGGTTTTTTCATTACTCTGGAGCATTCTCAGCATGTGTATCAGTCCAATGGGAAGTCAAGGATACTCCCCTTCTGCACATGGCTTCTCCTCTGAATCGTAGAATCTCTGGCTTTGATGTTGGCTGGTCACACAGTTAAACAGGATCCCTCTGCTACAAAAGCATGGTCTTCTCTATTTCTTTCTTGACCAACGCTTCCTGAGTGTCTCTAGAAGTCTTCTTGACCACCCAATCTTGATAGTTTAAAGGCTAGCATCAACACCATGGTTCTTTGACCTCCTGTTTCAGGATTGTCTACTTTCCAAACCCTAGTCCTCTCCAAACAAATTGGAAAAAACTGGTTTCCCCTAAAATGCAGTTACTATTTTGTTCTCTCCAGATAAGATCTATTCATGTGCTGATAGTTCTTAACTATCAGCCAATTCAAAGATAGATATGTCAGCTGTCAAACTGGGAGCACATATGTATTTGGATCCCAGAGTGATCTGTCCTCAGTGCAGTACTAGTCAACATTTTCATTAATGACTTTGATAATGGAGTAGAGAGTGGGGTTATAAAATCTGTGAATAACGCCAAGTTGGAAAGGGTTGCTAGCACTTTGGAGAACAGGATTAGAATTCAAAAAAACAAGCAAGATTAAGGTTAGATATCAGGGAAACTTTCTAGCTATAAGGATAGCTAAGCTATGGAACAGGCTTCCAAAGATTATGGAATCCCCATCACTGGAGGTTTTCAAGAACATGTTAGATGAACGTCTCAAGAACAGGTTAGATGAACTTGTCTGTCAGGGATGGTCCTGCCTCAGCATGGGGGACTGGACTAAATGACCTCTCGAGGTCTCTTCCTGCCCTACACTTCTGTGATTCTATGGTTTTATGTCAGTGCCAACGCTCTGTCTCCTTAGCACAGATGGCTTAAAAAATCAAACTGGAAGTCATAAGCTGTACATAGATTCAGATTCTCCAGATCACCACAGGTGCTCAAGAATTTTCCAGCTATGCATAAAACCAGGGCCAAATGGTGCTATTTTGACACTGACTTGCCTGGGACTGGTCCAGAATTGCATCGCCACAGCAGGAGCTCAGAGCGAGGTTGTAGGTCAAAATTTTTATTCGAGCCTTGAGAAGATTCCCTCCCTCAGCAATTTGTGCATGGCATTGTGTGGGACTTGCCTGTCCATTACGATGGTACAAACTGCTTCTACTGCTATACTGAGCTCTCAGAGTGAGTCAGGCCATGACTCTATCCCCTACACAATCCCTTTAGGTTAACATGAAGACCCAGCAGCAGCTGACAAGAGCAGTCTCTATGCTCCCTCAAATGTGAGGGACAGAAATGATTACAAAAATCCTGTGCATCGGATTGTAAACAATCAATAAAAGCAACAGTTATGGGATCGAGCCTGATCTTACACATGCAGGTACACACATTGCCAACTATCTGATTAAAATCAGCTACTTCAGATGTTTATGCATTGCTGTAAGGTAGGTGGTTTTAAAAGCTACACAGCAATATACCTGCCTGCAGCTCAGGGTTGATATTTAAATTAACTTGTCATTTTAAAAGAAACTACAAATGCTAGTTTATGCCATTATTTTATCATTTAGTGAATGGTGTATCAAAACAAATGTTCACTTCCTCTCTAAATAACAAAAATGATATTTTCCTACCACATAAATCTATTGCCTTGTTTTTACATTGCCACCTCTCAAAATTACATGTTATGAATTATTCAAGAAGTCCAATTTAATTAATTTACTTTTACTGAAGTTACATCTGATCCAAAAAGGGTTCGGTGTGTTGTTTTTTTAAAGAATGTAACATATCATAAAAAAAAATTCTTCTGTACAATTGAATACAAGAATGTGGTGCACTGATATTATTCTGTCAATAAATGATGTTAGACAGAGTAGAATAACGCTAAGTAAGAATTATTAAAAACAAAAAAGAGTTCCATCTTTTTAAAGGCAGACAATGAGCTGGATTCAGGATGACATCTCCAACTAGGATAATTAAAGTGAAGAAAGCATGCTTGTTAGGCTGGAAAAACATGCAGACAGTCCTTGGAGTTGAGGATGTTTATTTGGAAATAAGATGTGAAATTGGGCTGCGTCCACCTTTCAAGGCCTTTTTACACAGTAAAAGTAGCACAGGAGAAACAGGAACCAAACCATTTGTCCAAGGCAGCAAGTACAGTGCAAATGGATTTAGGAAACATATAATGGATATTTCATAAGAGAATGTCATATCCTCCTGGACTGGTACATTTAGGAAAATATCTTTGTGGCAAGGTCTTGTTGGGGGAGAGAGAAAAGAAATACAAAAGTATAACGAAGGAACCCCAAGGAGATAAGAAGCAGGAGAAAGGATGACTAGAGGCACTTGATACCAGAGAATATCTGCAACACACAGCCCTGACAATAGGTCAGGACAAGCTGGCGGGGGGAGGGGAAGGAACATTGTGTTCTGTAGAAATGGAAGACTTTGCTTTTTACCTATAACTAACCCAAATGGTACCTTTCTAAATTAACCTTTATAGAGTTTAAGACGATTGTATTATGTAAACCATTAATTTCATTATCTAATTTTGGCTTTATATGTTAAATAATCTCATTTCAGGTGGTAATGGACTGTTTGTGAATTGCACTCAGATCAGCCCGAAGAGGTGAAATATCCTTCAGCCTGTGTAATAGTGTCGTTGATGGGTTAGGTGGTCTAGTGGTTAGCACACCTTGTACTCCATCCCGGCAGGTTGATCTGACTCTCTTGATCATCCTCTAATCAAAGGTGCGGTGAGGTAGACAGGTAGTTCAAGTCCCTCCTGTCATGGAGGCAGTGGTAGGGGAGCCTGGGCCCACCCACTCCATCAGGCTCTGATCCCGAGCCCTAGGAGGATCAACAGTGTCTGGCCTCCAAGATGCCTTCTGAGATCCCCTGCCTGGTCACTTTCCAGCACCGCTTTTCTCTTCCTGTCTTCAGTCCCAGATAAGGTGAAAAGAAAAGGTAACCAAACTATCAGCCCTAATCAGACTCAGCATACAGGCTGATTCTCTGAGGGAGGTTTTTCCAGCACTCTTGTCAGGAGTCTCCAGGGTAGGTCTGTCCTACTCCCCAGCCTCCTCCCTTCTGAGCTGGGTTGCTCCCTTTTCAACTCCTTCACATATTTTTGAAACACAATTGTAGTTTTAAAAAGTTCATTCAAGAAATATGTCTTTGGGTTGCACTTGTAACGGTCCAGAGACCAACCATCTTTTTTTAAGGCTCAGTCCCACAACTCCCAGGGGCTTCAATAAGCCCCTGGGCATCCAAACCCGTAGTCCTTATTCAGGCAGAACTTCCATTGAAGTTATTGGGAGTTTTTCCTGAATAGGCCTTGTAGGATTGTACCCATGAGAGTGAAAGGAGTTGTACAGATAATGTATTATGTGTACAAAGCAAAAGGATCTGGACCTATACAATACAGCTTTCCTTAAAAAAATAAATTAAAAAAAAGATCAGTAAACACTCTTTTAGAGAAGTTTTTCAACATAAAGAAGCCACATTTCAAAGAGCAATGAAGATTAGAGAAATGGCACTTTTTAAAGATATTCCAGGGCTGGATGGTATTAAAAAAATATCTTGCGGTTGGAACCCCCTGGCTTGCTGACATTCCAGATACCTTTTAAATTATTATTTTTTCTTTTAAGCTTCCCTTTTATTTCTAAATATAAACCTTAACATCACCTGTAACTATGTGACAGTAAAAAAGATTCGTTGATTTATCAGTCTGAAGTAGTGCACCGTGAGTATAACTGCGCCAGAGAAATTCTGAGTCACTCTCAGTAAAGAGCACCTTGTCACAAATAGAAACAAAGATACTGTCACCAGCTTTCCTGAGCCAGGGGGTATCTCACGAGTGAGCTCACCTAGTTTTCAACCGTTCAACTAATGTCTAACTCAGACTGGCCTGCCTCGGCCTTACACTCATACAAAGTAACTCAAAATGTCTCCCAGTGACTTAAACACAAAGTGTGTTCAGCAATAGGCCATGACGAGGCCTAGCTTCTTGGGTTATAGTAGAAGGAAGAGCAAGCCTGCCTCTCTGCCTCCCCACACTTTGCCCAGAAACTGCCATTTAAGACAGGCAGCCAGCCATTTTTATGTGACCTTCTGTGTCCTGATTGGCTGCTGCCTGCTCCCAACCCTGCTAACTGCTGAAGGACCCCAGATCGGCAGGTAGTGACCAATCCCCGAACGTGCTCCCCATTGACTCCGAAACTCCACCAGGGCGAGAGGCAGAAGCGGAGTTGACGGGGGAGCGGCAGCCGTCAATCCCACGCCACGAGAATGCGAAGTAAGTGATTCTAAGTCGATCTAAGATACGCTGACTTCAGCTACGCTATTCTCATAGCTGAAGTTGTGTATTTTATATCGATTCCCCCACCCACTGTAGACCAGGCCCAAGTCTCACTTGTTCCATCACTCACTGACCCAGGGAGGCCTGTTTAGGCAATCCCTGAGGTCCAAAACTTGCTGCTCTCTTCTCCCGCACACCCAGCACGTGCTGCAGTCTCCTTAGGCACAGGTCGTATTTACAGAGCCGAATGGGTCAGCACAGCGAATTCTGAGTGAGGGAGAAGTTATGGGGGTCTCTGCGGGGAACTGTGATTATCTGCTGCCGTGAGGTGGGCCAGGCGGCTCAGTATCCTTTGCTGCCTCATCCCTCCCGCCCCCTTCCCCCTCCAGGCTGCGAGCACTACTACTTTAGTGCAAGTATAGTCCATCAGCATCATCGTGTGTTTAATTTGTTTAAACTGTTTTTAATAAAGTGCAAGTGGCAAGTTTTCCAATACTGTAAGCTTATGTTTGTGTTGCTAAGAGCAAGTCGGGCATAGGGGCACCAGTTTAATACTGCGTAGGGCGCCATAAATCCTAAGGATGGCCCTGCTTAACAGGCTGCTTCCTGGGCCAGGGTACATCAAGACAGTAGGTCTTTGGCAATCTCATTTGGACCCTGAGCATTTCAGCAAGACCCAACAGTCACGCATCAGGAAAGAATTATCTTTTGTAAGTCAGAGCCCTCCACATCTAGAGTCCCATCACTGGCCATTGAGGATATTTCCTACTAGCAGTCACAGATCGCCTATATACAATTATGGGCAATCTCATCATACCATCACCTCCATACATTTATCAAGCTCAATCTTGAAGCCAGTGAGATTCCTCGTCCCCCCGCAGGAAGGGCTGCTTTGCACCTCTAGAGCAAAGCAACTCGCATACACCAGAGAATTTTTGTGCCTTTTTTTATCTTATCAGTGTCCCTTTAATACTGTAATTGTGAGAGATATTTTATTTACATTTATGGCTGTTTAAGGCACAACTTTTAAAATAAGGGCTGTGTATCTAACATGGGGTATAGCAGGCATCTGCCTGGTGGGTCTTGCCCGCATGGTCCGGGTCTAACTGATTGCTATATTTGGAATTTTCTCCCAGGCCAGATTGGCAGAGACTGGGGGAGGGGGGCGGGGGCAGGCCTTCCTTTGTAGCATGGGGCATGGGTCATTCACAAATTTGAACTAGTGTAAATGGTGGATTCTCAGTAACTTGAAGTCTTTAAATCATGATTTGATGGCTTCAGTAACTCCATCAGAGGTTAGGGGGTCTATTACAGGAGTGGGTGGGCGAGGCTCTGTGGCCTTCTGGCCTTAAAGTCTATAAGTCTGTGAGATCTGGTCACAGCATAGGGACAGTTCTTCAAGGGGCACAGAGCCAATGTCATGTCAAAATGTGCCCTCCATCAAAATATATCTGTCCACCATCTTGACTTCTGGCAGAGTATTGTAGGATTGCATATTCTGATGGGTTTAAGAACCTCCCCCATCATTTTCAGCCCTAATCTCAAAAAGGGCAAAGGTTATTTACAGAGAGCTTTAGCTGCAGAGGTCCTTGCAAAATACTTTTCGAAATTTGGAAAGTAGACAGAACTTATTTTTGCTGTTTCATTACTTATTGTAGATTAATAAACAAAAATGTGCCAGTTAAGGTTGGTCTATATGTCACATGCCTAACATAAAACCTAAAAAACAAGGACACGAAAAGTTAAGGCAACCCACATTTTCCAAGATTACGGGCTACATTTGGGTTTGTGTCCCATGCCCCTCAATATGTGCCCTTCTTGGGGCAATGGTAAAAATTAATTAATGAGAATATTTTGATGGGCTCCCAATAACCATCAAAATGTGACCTCCTCTGGATTAGGGTAAAAATGAGTTATTGGCATATTTTGATGAGTTCTCCCAACTTGCCAAAGTGTGACTTCCAGGGCCAGGAACTGGATATGTTTTGATAAGTGTATGGGACCTAACAGTGTGTGCGCCTAAGTTCTGGGAGTGAAAATGGAGGAAGGCATATTTTGATAGGTCCCCATACTTGCCAAAATGTTCCATCCTCAAGGCCAAGGGTAAAATGTATATGTGGGGGATACATTTTGATGGTATTCCAGTGCCCTTCAAAATGTTCCCATTATGGCCATTGACCACCAGTGTAAATTAGAGAAGCCTTCAGGATTCTCTAATTTACATCAAGAATTAACCTGGTGCCCTAGACAACCCCAGGACAAAGGAGCAAAAGATAAATAAAGGTCGCCTTTCCACTTCTCTCAAATTAGATAATGAAAATACATTAGTGACAGTTGATTGGAATGATTAGAGGCATGAATAACCTCTTGTATGAGAAGAGATTGAAAATATACCTTAGACTGGAGATTAATAAAATAGAATATGATACAAATATACAAACAATAAATGGTGTAAAGAAATTAGATTGGGAATTTTTATCTTGTCTCACAATGCAAGAAAAAGGGGGCATTTAATAAATTTGAAAGGTGGCAATGTAATGGCGTGGCTGGAGTAGCCTGTCTTGTGGATCTTGCTAGCATCCTAACATGGTCATGGGTCTTCCCAGGGCTCCAGGGAGGAAGTCTCTGCCCCTGTGTCCATTCGCTGCATCTTACTACTAGCTGTTCCCCATCTCCTAAGCAATTTCTTAGCTGAGTGCTTTTTAGTTCAGTTTTAATTAGATTTTTAAATTCCTGTTTACTTAGCGCACTGGGATACATACTATTCCAATGTTTACTCCCATTAGTACACTTGTGTTGTTAGTAATATTTCATTAATTATATCATTTCTGCTATCTGAACTCCTATTTTGATAGCCAGATCCCAACAGTGGATCTGACAAGATGGCTACAGAGGTAGGTTGCACATCCAGCATAAAGCCAACATTATTCATGCTAGTTTGGCTGTCATAACAGCTACAAATTTGATAGTCTTACGGATTTTTTATTCCAAGTGTTGGGACACAGAATGCTGTCCCCATTCCCCAGTTTTTTCATCTTAAGACCGATCCATAAATATTTAGAAATGTTTGCCCCACTTATCACATATATATCAATTTGCTAAAATGAATACGTTTAGCTCTCCTCCCCTTTTAATTTCATTATATAGTTCCACATTTATATCAGAGGACATGATTTTCCACCCATAATTAATTTCCACATGTGATGCTATATGATTGAAAATGATCATTTTCAATACTTAATATCGCCACTGTTAGACAATTGCAACAAATCTTTCACAAAGTGTATCGTGGTTTTTTTTTTTTAATAAAATCAGATTCTGGAGCACAATTATGTGGAAAATTCAAAAAGGACAATCATGCAGCAAGTTACATGATTGTATAATGGCATTATATAGAGGGCCATGCCTACAACACCCTAGACAGAATATTATTATGGAGTAGCATGCTCTGCTTTACACAGGACATGCTGTTCTCTGAGGTGATCATCTCTTCACACTGTGCATGTCATGTAAGCTCCATGATGCAGCAGCATGATAGATGATTGTGCCTGTTTTGTGGGTTAAATATTCTTGTGTGTTTTTAACTCTATGAAATTTGATGTGAGGTAACTTCATAGAAAGAGCCCCCTAAGGCTGAGAATTCATTAGCATGCCAAAGCAACTTGCTCCAACAAAGATGTTAACCCAGAAGCCCATGGGAGTAGGGAAGGATTCTTTCAAATGTCTCATATTGCTCCTTTTGAAGCAGAGGAAAGACTTTTGAAATGGTCATATAATCAGGAGGAATTGAAAGACTGACTTTCCTACCACTTACTCCAGTTTTGTAACAGAATAGCTCAGTTGACTTCATTGGAATTACTCTAGATTTATACCAATACACATATTAATTTACAGAGGAGAATCAGACCATCTGTATTTGTAAAAATGCACTTATAAGAACATAAGAATGGCCATACTTGGTCAAACCAAAGGTCCATCTAGCCCAGTATCCTGTCTTCTGACAGTGGCCAACGCCAGGTGCTCCAGAGGGAATGAACAGAACAAGTTATCATCAAGTGATCCATCCCCTGTTGCCCATTCCCAGCTTTTGGCAAACAGCGGCTCAGGATACCATCCCTGCCCATCCTGGCTAGTAGCCATTGATGGACCTATCCTTCATGAACTTCTCTAGTTCTTTTTTGAAGCTGTTATAGTCTTGGCCTTCACAACATCCTCTGGCATGGAGTTCCACAGGCTGACTGTGTGTTGTGTGAAAAAAATACTTCCTTTTGTTTGTTTTAAACCTGCTGGCTCTTAATTTAATTTGGTGACCCCTTGTTCTTGTGTTATGAGGAGTAAATAACATGTCCTTGTTTATTTTCTCCATACTAGTCATAATTTTATAGATCTCTGTTATATCCCCCCATTTACTAATGACAGTCATGTCCCAAAATGCTAATTAAAATTTTGCACCCTCACTCTGGGGGGTCTCATTGATAAGCAGAACAGAAGTCCTTTATGCAGAAAAATCTGAACAGAAAAAAAAGAAAACTGACATTAGAAGCTCATTTAAACC
>NC_133771.1:8597474-8636488 GCF_003597395.2 Chelonoidis abingdonii | reverse complement strand
AATTTCCACTACCTGCGTCTGACGAAGTGGGTATTCACCCACGAAAGCTCACGCTCCAAAACGTCTGTTAGTCTATAAGGTGCCACAGGATTCTCTGCTGCTTTTACAGATCCAGACTAACACGGCTACCCCTCTGATACTACTAGAGATGGGACTCAGTGCCAGGCACGCTCTGTTGTAACAGCCTGTGAGACCATGATACAGTGACTAATATACAAGGATTACAGTTACCAACCTTTAACCTTTTAATTACGTCTCATAGCACATAGCCCATATTAGCATGACTTTTCATAATCTACATCTAGATGACAAAATGTAAATGCTCTTCATTGTTTTCATGTGTTTTTTTTTATATAGTTCTAAGCTGTATTTGGTTTAAGTGCAAGTTCAATTTCATTTTTATTGTTAATGTTGACCAGTTGAGAGAATCTGTATCAGCAAGGAAACAAGAGAAACCTGGTAGGGCGAGTTGGTCCAGAGGTACTCAAGGTCTAAGAAAGGGAATGGAGGGCCATGGCCTCTGCTCACACATACGCCACAGATAAATGATGAGCCCATACTGGCACAAAGTGAGTCCTCAGACCTTAGGAATGCTGGGACATTTATAACAATCAGTGGGTAACAAAGGCTATTCAGAATACTCCTTAAACATCTTTTCCCTTTTAAATATACTCAGGCACAAGGTTTTAACATTCTGTATATTTCATTACTTTATTGGACTGAAGTAAAACTAAATTAATTGGCCCTAAGAAATAGCAAGCTGAGCTCTAGATACATATACAAGTAGAAAAACGATCAACATTTAGTAAGGCATTTTCAATCCAGATGCCTATTCCCAATCACTCATAACCTTCTCAAAAATACCTGGAGACTCAAATTTCTCAGGCTTAGTCTCAGTCCAGGAGGAAATTCATTTGTAAAACTTTTTAAAACTCTGTTCAGCTTTTATGAATGTTCAGCCCTGAAAAAGAGCAGGCTCTCTCATTTAGAGGGTTTCTTTTTCATTTTCACTTAGGCTTCCTTTCTACAAATGCTAGCTTCTCTTAGGGGTAGCATGTTGGGAGATAAGGCACTGAACTAGGAGTTAGGATACCTGAGTTCTATGCCCAGCTGGGCTGCAGTGTGACTTTAGGCAAGTCATTTTCTCTCTCTGCGGTTGTTTCTCCTCCCACCTTTTTGTCTCTCTTGTCTATTTAGATTGTAAATTCTTCAGAACAAGCACTGTCTCTTTAATCTGTTTGTACAGTGCTTAGGCCAAATCTGCCCCAACCAAGACTGATGCCTCCAGGCTCTATTGCAATACAGATACATAAGTAATAATAAATAACAATAGCCAGAAAAATCTGGTTGGATTTTATCTGGCCAACCAATCACATGAGTCTTATAATGTTAACCGTATAAGCCCTCCACTCTTACAAGTCTGTCCTCCAGAAAACTTCAAATGGATTTGAGGATGAGATTGCATGTCTTAGCAGATTTACATCTGTAACAGTTTGTGCTGCATGCAGTGCTACAAGAGTAATAAGCTTCATTCAATTTACCTCTGCTCTGTATCAATATTCAGTACAAGGAGGAAGAAAATTCTTTTGGTGACATATCAATTAATAATTTGTTGGATGTCAGTTCTTCAAAGGTCCTTCTATGTCTACCGACCAGGATTAAAATTGTGACTGTTCAGTTGTTTTTCAATTATTTATTTTTGTGTTTTTCTCTGTTAAAAATGTATTTGGCTTGGTGGTTTGGCAAAAAAAATGAAGCACAACCATGCCAGGGTGGGGATGTCAGAGTTCAATAATCAGATTTGAGCCAAATCTAGTGGGGGCTGGGAGGTCTGTGGAGATAAATGCCCACATTTGGAAAAGCAGCAATTTATTCTGAGCGCTTCATTTTTGCGTGCCCTACTTAAAATGACGATCTTAATTTTCAGAGATGCTCAGAACCTACAGCTCCCATTGACTTAATTTAGAATTGTGGGCCTCCTCTATAAGCTAGGATCCCTTGTTAGACTCCATCTCCCATCATGCACCTGTCCACATTGCTCTGTGAAACAGACCTGTCCTTATCATTGTTACCACACCATCAATTTTTGTCACATGTAAACTTTACCTAAAATAATTTTATATTTTCTTTCAGACCACTGAAAAAGATATTGACCAGCACTGGGACAAAATAGATTCCTGAAGAACCCCACTAAAAACATCACCTTTGGATCATGATTCCCCATTCACAATTAGCTGTTGAGATCTATCAGCCAGGTTTTAATTCATTTAATATATGCTACACTGATTTTGAATAATGTTAATTTTTTAATAAGTGTCATGCTGTGATGATTTGGGGATTCTGTCTCTACATTTTATGAATTTTGGTTGGCACGATGAAGCTATTATGTAGCTGTAACAGGTAAAGCAATTTTCTGCAATATATCTTTGTGAGACTCTATTTCATTTAGTTTAAGTATATTTGGGGACCGTTTTATTAAGTGAATGGTTTAGGTAATATTGTGGGCCGGGATTGTAGGTAATCTTTCTCTAGTGTGGAGGTGGTATGTGACCCCTGGGAAGTGTTATGAACTTCAAAGGACTGTACTGAGCAATGTGCCAGACAAGAATGTTCTTTTGGGACAATGTCAAGTTGTTATCCTGCGGAGTCTCTAGGGCAGGGTGAACGCAGATTCCCAAGTTCTGGTTACACAAAACTCCAGTCTTTTGAGGCTACACCCTGAGGAGGGGACTATTGTCTATTAATAACCTGTTCCCACAGACGAGATCAAAGTCCCAAGTAGTCTAAAGAAATGGACAAATTGTCCAGCTGGTTGTTGTGATTCTGAGCTAAGGCTGTTATGAACTTGTAACCACAGAAAAAATCCTTTGTGGAATTTGAAGTACTGACTTCAACCAGAGCTGAGTGGTAACTCATAAATGCTGGCAATTACGCTGTTCATAAGCCCTTGAAGAGAAAGCACAACACAGATGCTGGCCTGTTTAGATGTTCTCACTTGCTGGGAATATCAGAGTGTAGGCAGGGAACCATGCAGCCTTAAAAAAACCCAGTCAGGAGGAAGAGAGATGTAGGTCTCCACCCAAGAGAGGTGATGGCTGAAAAGCCAGGAGCCTAGAGGTTGTGCCTTTGAGGAACCACAGAGGGGGAATACCAGTACAGTTGCCCTGAACTGGGACAGTCATCATGAAATTGCTGTATCGTGGAAAGTCTCTGTATGTGTATCCACCATGGGCTCACATGGACTAGTCAACAGATATGCTAAAGGAGTTTGCTGAGAGAAGACACTGCCTCCTCTGGTCTAAGGAGAGGAGAGTTTTTGGAGCAGTGGAAGGTTACCAAAAGACAGAATAAAGAAAGCCAGATGTTGGAAGGAGTGGGGGAGGTGCTGCATAATCCTGGGAACTAACAAAGAGAAAAAGGAAGTTTGGGCAGGAGGAAGGAATGGCATGGAACAGCCAAGAACAGAGAAGGTTAGCTGGGCAGAAAGTCTCAAAGGGTATGTCTTCACTGCAAAAAAAGTCCAAGGGTGGCCCATGACAGCTGTTATAAGATTAGTGTAGATGTTCGGACTCAGGTTAGAGCCCAGGCTCTGGGACCCTCCCCTCTACTCAGGGTCCCTAAGCCTATGCTCCAGCTTAGGCACAAACATTTACACTGCAATTTTATATCCCCATAGCCCAAACCCTGCAAGCCCAAGTGTGTTGACATGGCCAGTTGCGGGTGTTTTATTGCATTGTAGACATACCCCAAGAGGAAGATGAAAACCAAGAGGTGATGCCTCATGAGGCAGGGAACCCTGCCTACTTTTCTTGAATACAGATGGTCCCTCAAGAACTTCCAAGCAGAGAGTGAGCTAGTGTGGGGCATGTTAGGATGTTCGTTGTGTTTTATATGACCTGTACTCTTGTGTTCTATCGGTTAAGTAAAAAGAGTGAAGGAGTTAGAATTAGTGCAAAGTGTCTGCATATGTTATATGCTTCATAACTATCACGTGCCTCCTGAGAGATTTAAACAATAACCCAGAAGGCCTTGTGTGTCTTTAATCAATGGAGGAGTCTGAAGATCAGCACTGAGCCCAGGGTTCTAGGAAGTTAGACAATGGGTTCCAGCTCTCAAGACAGAGTGCTAGAGACAGGGTCTGTGCCCCAAGAGTATGCCTAGGGACCCCAACAACTGGGGCAGTGACTGGGTCCCTGAAAAGCAGTCTAGTAAGTGGCCAACAGGGGCACTCAACTGGCATATGTGACTCATACAGTACTAAGCTAACTGCCTTGCAGAAGTCCAAGTATATTATGTTAACAGTTACCTTTATCAACCAAACTTACAATCTCATCAAAAAATGATATCTAATATGTTTGACAGGATCTATTTTCCAAAAGACATGCTGCTTGGCATTAATTGTGCTACCGTCCTTTCATTCTTTAACAAGTGCACCCCATATCAGCCTTTGTATTATTTTGCCTGGGTCTGATGTATCCCTTTAGCCTTTTTAAAATATTGCCTCTGTGACAGATGGGGAATTGCTATATAATAATCTGTGAATACTGAGATGTAATAATATTATGAACACTGTATGTAACCTAGTTATTGAATAGACTATATAACATATTGGGATAGTGGAATATTTATTAAATACGTATATTGCTTTAATTCAATGGGAGCTCTGGGAAGAGCAAACAGGAAGGCAACACAATGAGACCCCAGATAACATCTCAGCACGGGGTGGGGAAACTATTAGCTTCAAGGATCCCAGCTATATCCTTTCTCTAACCTGCAGCGACACAGCTGTTTGGGCAATGCTGGGAACTGACCGATCAAAGGGCTATAAACAGCAAACAAAAAAAAGACAATGTCTGGGAAGGAAGGTGATCAAAAAAACTGAACACCTTTCAGAGTGGGCTCGCTTAAAGCAGGTGCTGGGGTGGGGGAATAGTTTGTGAGTTAAGGAAACAGATCTATGGGCCTTGGGGGTTCTACAGGAAGCTTAGACCTACCCAGTCCATATGTGGATGATGGATAGATACCTGGTAAGATAGCATGCGCATATACTGATTTATTATTTTAAGATAAGTTTTCTCTGAAATGCTTTCATTCTAAACAAATAATCCTCTTCTTTAAGAAGGCTGTTTTGTTTACTGAATATTACTGTTGAAGCTCCTGAATGGACAGAGCTGCAGGTTATTGAAGATAAGTCAGGCCTGCTGAGGTAATCACAGGGGACTGCAGCCCAGGGCCTGGTCTAAGCATGGGAAAATAATGTGATTCCACCCTAGGAGAGCAGTGACAGCTTGAGGTCTGAGATCTGAGGGGGTCAATGGTGCAGTGAGCCTGGTAACCATAACATATTTGGCAGCAGCATGGCGCAATGGTGACAGTGATGAGTCTCCAATAAGTGCCAACAGCAGTAAAAAGCAAGTATTATAGTAGGAAAAAACAAGAGAAAAAGAATCTCATAATCCTTTTGGGAATATATAAGAGAAGACAAGAAACATTAATTATGAGCAACTAAAGAAAAGTCAGCAGGTGGAGATATTCAGAGAGAAAGAGAGAGAGAGAGAGAGAGAGAGAGAGAGAGAGAGAGAGAGAGCACTTAATTCTCAAAAGCTAACAAAGGCACAGCAACTTAAGTTGCGCTCTCTGTGGACCAGAAAAAAACCCTGCTGTTCCAGTGCCATGAGGGTGACAGAGCTCAGAAAGGCACCAGCAGAACTGGGAGATCTCAGGGACAAACCTCCTTAAGAGGAATGGGAAGGAGAAAGCAGCAACTGGGCTCCATCTAGACTTGAGTTCACCATTTCAACAGCAGTTGGCATTGGAGAGGCTGCAGACTGAGGAAAAACTGCAGTTTGAAAGAGAAAAGCTGCACTTGGAAGCCACACAACTTGCTGACCAGGAGCTAAAAAGAGCAGACCAAAGAAAAAGCAAAAACATGACTTGGAATTGGAGAAAATATGCCAACAGCATCCTTATCTGATAGGTGGGGGCAGATTCTGTACGCTTGGTTCCTCAGGTGGCAGAGATCCTAAATTGTTAAATAATAACATAGCAGCTCCCCATCCATCAGAGGCACATATTTAACTATTCAGGTTTTAAATTTTCTATAAGAATATTTTCGAGCTACTCTGAAACTTTTCAGGTTGCACTCTAAAAATCAAATAAAAATGGGAATGTGTTTCTTTTATCCTTGGCTTTACAGTGTCCAGCCTTTAGATGTCATTATCAGTTTCTACCAGTACAAAACCGTTTAAAATGGCTTAACTTTCTGCATTTCCTCCTAATATTTTTGTGGTTCATTAGGGATAATTAAGTTAAAAGTAACACTAATGACCACCCTTCCCCCTACATCTTCTTAAGGCCTTTCACCATAAAAGACAAAACCAATATTGGAAATATAGCAAGGACAATACAGTAAGGACACTGTAAATTTACTTTTCGTTTAAAAATATGATGGAAATATATCATAGAATCATAGAATCAAAAGGTTGGAAGGGACCTCACGAGGTCATCTAGTCCAACCCCTGCTAAAGGCAGGACCATTTTCCCTAAATAATCCCAGCCAGGGTGCGGTCTAGCCGGACTTTAAATAGCTCTAAAGATGGAGATTCTATCACCTCCCTAGGTAACCCATTCCAATACTTCACCACTCTCCTAGTCAGAAAGTTTTTTCTAATATCCAGCCTCGACTTCCGCAACTGCAACTTCAAACCATTGCTCCTTGTTCTGTCCTCCGTCACCACTGAGAACAGCCTAGCTCCCTCCTCCTTGGAGCATCCCTTCAAGTAGTTGAAGGTTGCTATCAAATCCCCCCTTAGTCTTCTCTTCTGCAGGCTAAATAA
This sequence comes from Chelonoidis abingdonii, assembly GCF_003597395.2. Classification (NCBI taxonomy): domain Eukaryota; kingdom Metazoa; phylum Chordata; order Testudines; family Testudinidae; genus Chelonoidis; species Chelonoidis abingdonii. The sequence continues at coordinate 8,629,652 of NC_133771.1, read as the reverse complement.
GCCCAGTTCCTTCAGTCTCTCTTCATAAGTCATGTGCTCCAGTCCTCTAATCATTTTTGTTGCCCTCCGCTGGACTCTCTCCAATTGTTCCACGTCCTTTTTGTAGTGTGGCGCCCAAAACTGGACACAATATTCCAGATGCGGCCTCACCAGTGCCGAATAGAGGGGAATAATCACATCCCTCGATCTGCTGGCAACACTCCTACTAATACAGCCCAGTATGCTATTAGCCTTTTTGGCTACAAGAGCACACTGTAGGCTCATGTTCAACTTTCCATCTACCGTAACCCCAAGATCCTTTTCTTCAGCACTGCTACTTAGCCAAACAGTCCCCAGCCTGTAGCAGTGCATGGGGTTTTTCTGTCCTAAGTGCAGGACTTTGCACTTGTCCTTGTTGAACTTCATGAGGTTTCTTGTGGCCCACTTCTCCAATTTGTCTAAGTCTCCCTGAATCCTATCCCTGCCCTCCAGCGTGTCCACCACTCCCCCCACTTGGTGTCATCTGCAAATTTACTTAATGTGCAAGCTATCCCATCATCAAGATCATTAATGAAGACATTGAATAGAACGGGCCCTAAGACAGACCCCTGGGGCACACCACTTGTTACTGGTTGCCAACTAGAGAGTGTGCCATTGATACCTACCCGCTGAGCCCGTTGATTCAACCAGTTTTCTATCCACTTCACAGTCCATTCCTCCAACCCATACTTCCTTAGTTTGCTGATGAGAATGCTGTGGGAAACCGTGTCAAAAGCCTTACTAAAGTCAAGGTATACAACATCAACAGCTTTGCCCCCATCCACAAGTCCAGTCATCTCATCATAGAAAGCAATCAGGTTGGTCAGGCATGATTTACCCTTGGTGAATCCATGCTGACTGCTTCTGATCACCTTGTTTTCCTCTAAGTGTTTCAGGATGGATTCCTTCAGCACCTGCTCCATGATTTTTCCAGGGATTGAGGTGAGACTGATTGGTCTGTAGTTCCCTGGATCTTCCTTTTTCCCTTTCTTAAAGATAGGTACTATATTTGCTTTCTTCCAGTCCTCTGGGACCTCTCCTGTTCGCCATGAATTTTCAAAGATAATGGTCAACGGCTCTGCAATCACATCAGCTAACTCCCTCAGCACCCTCGGATGCAGTTCGTCCGTCCCATAGACTTGTGCACGTCTAACGTCTTTAAGTAGTCCCTAACCTGACCCTCTATCACAGTGGGCTGCTCTCCTCCTCTCCTCTCTGCGTTCCCCAGTGTAGTAGTCTGGGAGTTGATCCTGCCCGTAAAGACTGAAGTGAAGAAGGAATTGAGTACTTCAGCCTTTTCCATATCTTCCACCACTAGGATACCTGCCTCATTGAGTAAGGGACCTACACCATCCCTAGTCCTCTTCTTGTTGCTTACATACTTGTAAAACCCCTTCCTATTATCCTTCACATCCCTTGCTAGTTTCAACTCAAATTGCCCTTTGGCCTTTCTGATTCTATCCCTGCAGGCCCGAGCAATAATCTTATATGCCTCCCCAGTCATCTGTCCAAGCTTCCATTTTTTGTAAGCTTCCTTCTTTTGCTTCAGCTCACCACTGAGTTCCCTGCTAAGCCATGCTGGGCACTTTCTACGCTTGCTGTTCTTTCTGCACATCGGTATGGTATTTTCCTGTGCTCTTAGCATGGTTTCTTTAAAAAACTGCCAGCTCTCCTGGACACCCATCCCCTTCAGTTCAGCTTCCCAGGGAATCCTGCCCATCATTTCTCTAAGGGAGCTGAAATCCGCTTTTCTGAAATCCAGGGTTTGCGTTCTGCTTCTCTCCTTCCTTCCTTTGACCAGGGTTCTGAACTCTACCATGTCATGATCACTGCTGCCCAGGTTGCCGTTCACCCTTACTTCCCCGATCAACTCTTCTCTGTTTGTGAGCAGGAGGTCGAGGCGCAAGGCCCTCGTTGGTTCCCCCAGCATTTGTACCAGGAAGTTGTCCTCAGCGATCTCCAAAAACTTCCTGGATTGCCTGTGCACTGCTGTATTTCTCTCCCAGCAGATATCAGGATAATTGAAATCTCCCATGAGAACCAGGGCTGTGATCTACAGACTTCTGCTAGTTGTCTGTAAAAAGCCTCATCCACCTCTTCTTTCTGGTCTGGTGGTCTGTAGCAGACACCCACCATAACATCCCCCTTGTGACATTCCCCTCTAAATTTAACCAAAGACTTTCAACTGGCTCATTTCCAGTTTCGTAGTGGAGCTCTGAGCATTCATACAGCTCTTTTACATACAGCGCTACTCCTCCCCCTCTTCGCCCCTGCCTATCCTTCCTGAACAGCTTATACCCATCCATGGCAGTGCTCCAGGTATGCGAGCTATCCCACCATGTCTCAGTTATGCCAATAACATCGTAATTCCCTGTCTGTGCCAGTACTACTAATTCTTCCTTCTTGTTTCCCAGGCTCCTCGCATTTGTGTACAGGCACTTTAAAAATTCAGCCAACTGCCCTACTTTCTTCTGCTGCTTATTTCCCCTGTTGCATCCTCCTCCTTGAATTGTCTCCTGGTGTTCTCTTTTCCTACACACCTCAGATATAAGGGCTTCATTAGGACACTTAAGGCAATGATTTGATTCCCCCACCTCCAGTTCCGATTACTTTCTCCTTTCTCCCTGCCATTACAAACCCCGCATTCTCCAAGTTCCATCCCTTCCTCAGGTTTCCCTCTTTGAGACTTACCTTTGGGCTTTGGTCACCTTCCCCGTCGAACCTAGTTTAAAGCCCTCCTCACTAGGTTAGCCAGTCGACGTCCAAAAATGCTCTTCCCTTCCTTGACAGGTGGAGTCCATCTCTGCCTAGCAGTCCTCCTTCCTGGAACAGTAGTCCGTGGTCGAGGAAGCCAAAGCCCCTGACGACACCATCTCCGCAACCAGGCATTCACCTCTAGGATGCATCTGTCTCTGCCTAGGCCCCTACCCTTGACCGGAAGAATCGAGGAGAAACACCACCTGAGCACCGAACTCCTTCACCCGTGCTCCCAGAGCCCTGTAGTCACCTTTGATCTGCTGAGGATCACCTCTCGCAGTATCATTGGTTCCCACATGGATGAGTAGCATGGGGTAGTAGTCAGTGGGGCGGACGATTCTCGACAATCCCTCCGTAACGTCTCGGATACGGGCCCCCGGCAGGCAGCATACCTCCGAGAGGCCTGTCAGGGCAACAGATGGGTGCTTCCGTCCCCTCAGCATCGAGTCTCCAATCACCACAACCCTACGTTTCCTCCTGGGTGTGGTAGATGGGATCTCTCAGCCTCAGGGGTGCATGGCTTCGCTTCTCCTCCTCCTCCTCATCTCCAGCGCCACATAACGATTCTTTCACCAGAACGGAGGTGTGATGGGAGCAGGGTGGAACACTGACGGCTGCGAAGTAACCAGCTGCCAGTGTCCTCCCTGTGCAAGAGCCATCTCATCCTTCTCTGGTGGTGTAGCAGGAGCCCTCTGCACCTGGAGAGAATCCTCAGCCTTGCACGTCTCATCGTGGACACTATCAAGATACTTCTCCAGGGCATGGATACTCCTGAGCCTAGACACCTCCTCCCGTAACTCTCCCACCTGCCTCCTGAGAGAATCCACGCAGCAGACACCTGTCACATTGATCCCCCCCCCCCATCCGCCCGATGGTGAACAAGTGGGAAGTGCAGGCCACAGTCCCTGCAAGTCCACACCAGGATCTGGGTAGAGACATCCATGGACAGAATGTCTGTCTGGATACAGGCGCTGGTGGGAGGAGACAGAAGGTTGCTAGCACAAGCAGCGCGCCTCCTCTTCACCATAGCGGCTTCCCCAACTCCTTCCCCAAACTCCCTCACAAACTCCCCTGTTGGCTGTCCCCTGTCGCAAGCTCCTCTGGTCTTGGCCTCTGGCTTTTAAAAGCCTTCTTTAGCCTAGGTCAGCTCTTGCCCCTCGTTTAAGCACACAGGGGAAGGGCTGATCACAAGGCTGGTTGAGGCTGATCAAAGGTCAGCAGGAACATGGTGCAAACAGGCCCAAGCACACACAAGCAATCAGGCAATCACAGTCCCAAACCCCCACAGTAACACAGTAACTAACTCCCCTCTAGGAACACAACACACACACAGTAATTAGTAATTAATTCCCTTACCACAAGCTTCGCTCTGTCTCTGGCTTCTTCAGCTAGGGTCCTTCACAGGGCTGCACCAACTCCTTCCCTCACAAAATCCCCTGTTGCAAGCTCCCTCTGGTCGCTTGGCCTCTGGCTTTTAAAGCCTTCTTTAGCCTAGGTCAGCTCTTGCCCCTCGTTAAGCCCACAGGGGAAGGGCTGATCACAAGGCTGGTTGAGGCTGATCAAAGGTCAGCAGGGAACAATGGTGCAAACAGGCCCAAGACACACAAGCAATCAGGCAATCACAGTCCCAAACCCCACAGTAACACAGTAACTAACTCCCCTCTAGGAAAGACACAAACACACACAGTTAGTAATTCCCTTACCACAAGCTTCGCTCTGTCTCTGGCTTCTTCAGCTAGGGTCCTTCACAGGGCTGCACCAACTCCTTCCCTCACAAACATATATAAATGTATGAAAAATTTCACTCTGTTTTTTGACAGATGTTGGAAGGTTTGTAATTTTATAATCTTTGCCTTAAATTTTTAGAGAGTTGCACAGGGGTTTATGCACATAACTATCATTTAAATCAATAGCAGTTTTGTAGCTAAATCCCTTTGTAAAACTTTCAAAACGTAGGGGTTAGTGTTTACCAACTGCTACATTCATTGAACAGAAAATCTATGTCATGCAGTTCACATGAGGTGGGTAAACACTGCAGTAATGCACTCACATTGTCAAACCTCTGTTTTCGTTTTTGTTTGAATAGGACCATAAAGATGCCAGCATGCAGAGAGGAATTGTTTGACTATGAGCTAGAATAAATAATCCTCTTTCAGGATTGCTATCTTAATAATATTTATTTCTCAGAAAGGTTTATAAATAAGTACAAAGTAGCTTCAAGTGATTTTTCCCCACCCCCATGCACTGAATATTTTTAATCTGTGGAAGGAAAACAATACTTAAACATAATTAAAGCTGGTCCTTAGGGCAAGACTTTAAAAACCAGCCAGTTGCATGACCTTTTCCTGCAAGTAAGCTCAAATATAATCCCCACAGTTTAGAGAAAAGGTAGGAAGATGAGGAGAAGGAAGACTGTGAGTGTTTTGGGTAGAGGGGGGGGATTTTGGAGGGAATGAATGACTGGGACAAAGGTTTTATGGAAGAGGTAGGAGAGAAAAGTGATTTTGGCAGCAAGGGAGGAGTAAAAGGCAGCTGCTGTCAAAGTATTGAGGCACACAGGCAGGGAAACAATTGGGAAAGGAGTAAACAACCTCCAACAACATGTGACATTAGCCAGCATCCTATATGCATGAGTCAGGGTTCAGACCAGGGGACAGCACAGCCCTGGCAGCTGTAGGGGACCTAAAAAAGGACCTGCTTATGACCATGGACACAGTGAAGATCTCCATGCTGAAACTATTTGAACCTCTTTGCATCTTTTGACATAGTAGACCACAGGGTTTTGCTAACTCACCTTATGAAAAGATTAATGGTGACCTGATACTCAACACAATTAATATTAACAACAAGGGGGAATATAAGCCAAAATAGGTCAAGTTAAAGAATATTTAGATAAGTTAGGTGTATTCAAGTCGTCAGGGCCTGATGAAATTCATTCTAGATTACTTACGGAACTAGGTGAAGCAATCTTGGAACTGTTAGCAGTTATCTTTGAGAACTCATGGAGGACTGGTGAGGTTCCAGAAGACAAGAGAAGGGCAAACATAGCACCTATCTTTAAAAAGGGAAATAAAGAGGACCCAGGGAATTATAGACCAGTCAGCCTAATTTCAATATCTGGAAAGATACTGGAACAAATTATTAATCCATCAATTTGTAAGCAACTAGAGTGTAATGGGATTATAAATAATAGCCAACAGATCAAGAAGAAAGCACACCAAACCAGCCTAATTTCCTTCTTTGACAGGGTTACTGGCTTTGTGGATGGGGGAAGCAGTAGATGTGATATATCTTGCTTTGAACATAACTTTTGACATGATTCCACATGACATTCCGATTAGCAAACTAGAGAAATATGGTTTCAATGGAATTACTATAATGTGGTTGCACAAGAGGTTGAAAGATTGTACACAGATACTAGTTATCAATAGTTTTCTGTCCAACTAGGAGAGCATATATATAGTGAGGTCTCTCATGGGTCAGTCCTAGGTCCAGTACTATTCAATATTTTCATTAATGGCTTGGATAATGGAGTGGAGAGCATACCTATAAAATCTGCAGATGACTCCAAGATGGAAGGGGTTGCAAGCACCTTGGGGGACAGGATTAGAATTCAAAACCACACTGACAAATTAGAGAATTGGTCTGAGTTCAACAAGATGAAATTCGGTAAAGACAAGAGCAAAGTACTTCATTTAGGAAGGAAAAATCAAATACACAACTACAAAATGAGGAATAGCTAGCCAGGTGGTAGAACTGCTGAAAAGGGGCTAGGTGTTATAGTGGATCACAAACAGAATATAAATCAACAATGTAATGCAGTTGAGAAGAAGGCTAATATTATTCTCGGATATATTAACAGGGGTGTCGTATGTTAGACAGAGGAAGTAGTTGTCCCACACTACTCAGCACTGATGAGACCTCAGCTGGAATACTGTATCCTATTGTGGGCACCGCACTTTGGGAAAATGTGGACAAACTGGAGAAAGTCCAGAGGAGTGCAAAAAAATAAAAAAAAGTTTAGAAAACATGACCTATGAGAAAAGGGTTAAAAAACTGGGCATATTTAGTCTTGGGAAAAGACTAAAAAGACTGAGGAGGGACCTGAGAACAGTCTTCAAATATGTTAAGAGTTGTTAAATTTCCCTCCATAGGCATAGAATATCCTGAACATAGCAGAACTGGTGTGCTGTAGTTCCCCTATAGGTGGTGGGGGCAGGATGTTGTGGGAAGTTTCCAGAGTGGCCAGAGATCTCCTGTGGACTGAAAAATTGGAGGCAGGGCCACTTAGTCACAGAACCACCTGTAAAACTTCCCTGTTGACTGTTACAAATACGGGGATAGTGCAGCTCAGACTCTCTTGAACAGCCTCTGTAGATCTCCAACACAGAGACAGTTTAGTCAACTCGTGTGCGAGGATCAGCTCTGGCTCCAAATCTACACGTGTTGTAGTAGTCTGGTTGGTAAAGAAAAAACTGATGTAACTATAGCACATATCTGGTTGGGATGGATTCAAGTGATAGTTGCTTCTGTGGTTTTGTTCACTGTGTCCTTCAGTCCCTCACTGAAACCTTGCAGTAACTTGATTAAAAAAAAGACCCAAAACAATAAAAGCTCTAAAATACATTCCTCGCAGGTAGTAGTTCAGTGGGGGGCTCAGTGTAAAGAGCCGTGAGATCATTTTCCATCCAGCAGCTATAATATGTCACTTTACACTCTTCAAAAACTACACTAAAAACCTGCTGTTGAAATTTTCTCTCATTAATTGAGCTAAATAAATCCCTGAAAAGCCTTTGGTAAAACAGAGACTAGATTACATTAATTAATCATTTAATTTTCTTCTGATTTTTCTTCCACTGCCACCGGCAATCCTGCCTCTTCAAAGACAGCTACATTGCAAGAGCTGCAGTTCACTAGGGCAGCATCAGAACTGAAGGAGAGTCACACAAGGTGAAAACTTGAGCCTATTTAATGGGATCATATAGCATAGCAATAATGCGGCTGGAAGTAGAATTAAAATGCACTTCTGCTGTGATTTCATTTGTGCAAAATCAAGTTATAAGGAGGTCTCTTTTGTATTGATTTGTTTTTATTCTTAAGAAATAAAGCATCTTTTGAGTCCAAGCAAGGGAAAATTGTTTATTAATCTGTTTCATGAACAACGTGCTGGGTAATATAACATTAGAGTACTTCATGTTTCTAAATCTCAGCTGACTCTTTATTAAGAGAGGTGCTGAAAGTGCAGCTAGAATTCCAGCCATGTGCACAGACTTGGCTGCCTTCCATATCCTCTAAACCCTTCTCTCCTGCAACCGGTGTTCCATCCCCCAAGTTCCATGCATGTTCTTACATAATCTATGTTTCACATTGAAATACATTTTTCCATTTTAGTCCTGGTTCCCACATAGGGTAAAAGTAAAGATATGTATTTCCATATAGATAGTCATTTATTAATAATCATATTAAAATAAGAATGAAATATTTTATATAGCTTTGTTCATTGGAGGATTTTACGTATAATAAAATATCCTTGTGATGTAGTTAGTATGTTATCAATTATACAAATGGGTAAACAGAGTCACGGTATGATTTTATTTATTTATACAATTCTTCTCTGAGAATGCCAGCCATCCGTGCCCCACTCGTCTAAACCAGGATACGGTGAAATTCAAGTGGCTTGGCTGATCACAACCGTTACCATTTGAAATAAAGAGAGAAACAGGCTCTCATGCAATAAGGATCCAAATCGTTTAAGTCTTTAAAAAGTGGGTTAAAATCAACATCTTAACATTTATCCAGAAATCAACTGGTAGCCACTATACATTATCAAGCAAATGTGTAATGTGCCCTCTGAGTGAAACACAGGTTCAATCATTCCTTTGTCTTCTTCTTGCACAAGTAACATAAGCTTTCCATCCATGCTGATCCTTATGTATGGAACGCCATCTTCAAAATAGTTTTCAAACGCATTAACCTGACCTCGAAAAAAATCCCCTCTCAAGACCCACCTCTACCATGAGACCTACAGTTACTGCCCAACAATGATGACTACACAGTTTACCAGTTATAGATTCACTAATTCTCTCATCATTTGGGAAAGAAAGAAAGACCTGCAAATTATACACAATTACAAAACTATGTATTGTTATTATAGTTACGCTCATCTTCCTCCTTTGCCCCTCTTCCAGGAGTGTAACAGCCACCGGTTACATCTTGTCCTTAATTCATTTGTAAGCTGTCCAAGGAAGGGTTTGCCTTTTACTGCATATATACCTAACAGAATGGGGCCACAATTCTGATGGGGGTCCCTGGACACCACAGTAATATTCATCTTATTACAACTACCTAATAGTAAAAACTCTCAGTTCTCTCTCTATCTAAACTCCTAATGAAGCCAGTGGGAGTTTTGACTAAGTAAAGACTGGATTTGACTCTGTTGCTTTGTATAGTACCGATGATTTAAGTTAGGAGCTTGTCTTGATGATAATTTGATCTATTTCCATCTGAAGAGAATTAGTGGATGGCTCGCTTGGATTGAAAGCACCCCTGTATTCACACCCTACCCACTATTGTAATAATCTTTGTACAAAATATGCCTTGTGAGGTATCATTTGAAAACTAATAATTCACTGGTCAATAAGATAATGAAGAAATGTATAACACTATATGTAAAGTTATTAAATCCCCATATGTGATGTTATTAGCACATGTGCAAAACCACATAGCCCTGCTTAGATAAAAGTTGTTAAACAGGTCTGTCCTAAACAAAGGAATGTGTGTTTACCTCAGTTTCCATATAAGTAGCATACAGGGTCAGAAAGGACAGCAGGAGGGAAGAGATGGTAGGAGACTAAGCAAATGTGCATTTCAGCAAACACTAGGTGGGGGAGAAAGAGCATGGAGCCACTGTTTGAATAAACTTTGCTTTAAGGAGTAATCTTCAGAAGAATCCACTTCAAAAGTTCACTGGACTATCAAAGAAAAGGGAAAAAAAAAACAAAGTTCTCTTAGGTGAAAGAGAGACGACAAAGGCACCAGCAGAGATCCTGACCAAAGAAAGGGTCAGTCACCATCTTGCTGGAAGACTGTTGGTGAGACAGGTCATTTTAAACAAAATCTTGAATCAAAGCTTACTAGATTAAGTTTTAGATGTGTGTTTTCACTAGTATTTGCTTGGAACCACTTCTAACTAATATATGGAGATATGCCTATCTCATAGAACTGGAAGGGACCCTGCAAGATCATTGAGTCCAGCCCCCTGCCATCACTAGCAGGACCAAGTACTGATTTTGCCCCAGATCCCTAAGTGGCCCCCTCAAAGACTGAACTCACAACCCTGGGTTTAGCAGGCCATTGCTCAAACTGCTGAGCTACCCCATAACTTTATTTCTTATGCTTGAAATCACACAAAATACTATCTTCCATTGTTAATAAACTTGTAGGTTTTTATCTAAACCAATCCAGTATGGTTAAATTGAACTGTTTGGTAACTCCAGCTGAAAAAGCAGCAGAGAATCCTGTGGCACCTTATAGACTAACAGACGTTTTGGATCATGAGCTTTCGTGGGTGAATACAGATTCAGAGTAACACTGCTACCCCTCCAGTTGAAAACAAACTGTTGAATTTGACTCTTTACAGGGGCAACAGATCTTAAAATCTAAACTGTCCAGGAAAGGGCTGGACAATGCAGAACACACATTTTTGAGGAAATTCAGGACCAGGAGTGTGTTGGGGTCACCCTGCAAGGAGTAACCCAGGCTGGTGGAAGCCAGTGTTGCTGACAAGCTGGTGGGGTCAGAGCTGCTGGACCAGGACTACAGCTATGCACAGACATTCAGGGTGTGACTTATATGCTGGTAGGCTGTTTGTGAGTGGCCCAGGTTGGGAGCTACAACACCAAAGCATTGTGAGACAACTATGGTTGCAGGGCAGGGAGTATCACAACCTCTGACTGGTCTGGACTGCACCCCAGAATGTGACACATACTTATACAGAAACTCTCAAACTGGACCAATCGTGACTACCATTTCTATTTGGAAAATGTCTGAGTCCACCCCTGAACCATAGTTATGAAAAATATAGAAATGTTGTGGAATGAAGAGGGTTGGATGACTAGTGATAGGCAAAGATTTATAATTAATCAACAACAAGAATATCGCACTATTTTACAAGGCAATAATCCAACCCAGTTCCCTAAGGTAAAGACTAGGAGACTGAAGGCCAAGCAGTTTATTCAAACAAAAGAACTGGATTATTGCCTCATAAAACAGCATGGCACTCTGATTATTACCTTTGTGCTCCAAGCCCTTTTAATATGATATTTCCCCATAAATGTTTAAAACTTAACAAGCAGCAGAGCAGAAAAAGGGAAAAGAGAATACGGGGGAGAAAGGAACACACTTAGTTTCTGCCACCTTCTTGAAAAATGTAAAGAGACTTTGACATTTTAAATGGAATGCTTCTTCAACCGGGTTTATTACAAGTATTAATAATAAACCCTATTAATAACTAGTGTACTAATAGTCTACACCGTCTCATTCATCTCACCTTTGTTTCCTCCTCCCACGTGCGGTTTTGTCCTTTTATTGTACTATCCCCAAAACCTAGAACAGTCTCCTTCCTCCTGCTTAGCTAGAATCTTTCATAACCCCATTAAATCTCACTTATTACATCTTTGTCATCACACTGATGCTCCCTAGATTTCACTAACTCCCAAGAAAGACATGAAGCCACAGTTATCACAGAGACTGCCTGTCTTCCAGCAGCCCACCATGCCAGCTATGATTAGTGAACTTACAGAAGCTGAAAAAATATCTTAGGACCCAAGAATGTGGCATTTTAGTGGAAGGCCAGCAGCTAAAAAAGTCCCCAGGTCTGGAGATCATACATTTCTTGCCACCTTCAAGGCAAAATGTAAGACTCATTTCTTTGTTTAGGCCTTCCCTAGATAACAATGCCTATTCTATCCATGAGGGAAAGGTTGTAGTCATGGGGCCAAATATTAATCTCACTTACAGCCATGCAGCGGCTGTTAAAGGCAATCTGCTGCCCTACGTAAAACTTTGCTGACTCCCTTCTACCCAGTCCCTGGGAATGCACAGATAGATCGCATCGTGCGGTGGTGGGGATGGGGAACTGTTATAGCTGCGCATGCACTGACAACTCAGAGATTACACTTTCCCAGCATTACCCTACCTGGTCCTTGTGCATGCACAGAGCATAGTGTGTGCAGCAGGGAGGGGGAACAGTCATACCTGTGCATGCACTGACATAAGAAAAAAAGAATAGCCACAGTAGGTCAGATCAATGGTCCAGCTAGCCCCATATCCTGTCTTCCGACTGTGGACAATGTCAGATGCCCCCGAGGGAATGAACAGAACAGGCAATCACTGAGTGATCCATCCGCTGCCGTCCACACCGAGCTTCTGGCAAACAGAGGCTAGGATCACTCAGAGCATGTCCAACAGCTAATAGCTATTGATGGACCTATCCTACATTATCTTATCTAATTCTTTTTTGAACACAGTTATACTTTTGGCCTTCAAACCATCCCCTGGCAGTGAGTTCCACAGGTTGACTGTGCATTGTCTGAAGAAGTACTCACTTCTGTTTGTTTTAAACCTGCTGCATATTAAATTTCATTGGGTGACCCCTGGTTCTTGTGCTACGTGAAGGGGCATATAAACTTCCTTATTCACTTGCTCCACACCAGTCATGATTTTATAGCCCTCCATCATATCCCCTCTTAGTTACCTTTTTCCTATTTGAACAATCCCAGTCTTTTTAATTTCTCCTCATATGAAAGCTGTTCCATATCCCTATATCATTTTGTTGCCCTTCTCAGTACCTTTTCCAATTCTAATATATCTTTTTTGAGATGGAGCAACCAGGGCTGAATAAAGTATTCAAGGTGTGGGTGTACCATAGATTTATATAGTGGCATTATGATATTGTCTGTTTTGTTATCTATTCCTTTCCTAATGGTTCCTAACATTCTGTTCACTTTTCCGACTGCCACTGCACATTGAGTGGATGTTTTCAGACAACTATCTACAATGACCCCAAGATCTCTTTCTTGAGCGGTAACAGCTAATTTAGGCCCCATCATTTTGTATGGATAATCTCAACTATGTTTTCCAACATGCATTATTTTGCATTCGGGGGAATGGATCAGTGTTCACATCGTGCTCTCCGTCAGTACCTGGCCCAGGCAGCTAAGGATCCAACCAGAGGACCAAATTCATTGATGAATCCTGGTCACATGCCAAGTGAGGCATGTTTCGCATACGCTAAGAAGAAGATTACTTTGCATTTATCAACATTGAATTACATCTGTCATTTTGTTACGAAGTAATCCAGTTTATTGAGAACAGATTACGGTCTGTTTTGGACTTAACTATCTTGAGTAATTTTGTATTATCTGCAAACTTTGCCACCTCACTGTTTACCCCTTTTTCCAAGCCATTTACGAATATGCTGAACTGCACTGGTCCCAGTACAGATTCTTGGGGGACCCCGCCATTTATCTCTCTCCACTGTGAAAACTGACCATTTATTCCTACCCTTTATTTCCTGTCTTTTAAACAGTTACTGATCCATTAGAGGACCTGCCCTCTTATCCCGTGACAGCTTACTTTGCTTAAGAGAGACAAGGTGGGTGAGAGGAAATATATTTTATTGGTTACCCATTGAAAGGACAAGGGGTGGAACAAATTTGTAGGTGGTACCTTCATTACTCCGACCATAGGTGTATGGAACAGCGAACTGAAGTTAACTGGGAACCACACCACGAGAAGAAGTATGGATTGGGTTATCTACCCACTTGTAACCGAGGTACGCCGCCTCTCGGCGCACCTTGAAAGTCAATCTTTTGGTCCCGGCCGTGGATTGCGAGGGGACCTCGAATCTTGGCCTCTAGGGTCCGACGGTCGTTCTTGCTGCGACCATCTCAAGCCACGCTGTACATGCCAAAAGTCCCTATGTCTACATGGCTAGGCACAGAGTGTGTGGTGTGGCCTGGGGCAGAAAGCCTGCAATAGGTTGTTCGGCGTGCCATGGAGTGGCATTAGACCCTGTTGCCCTTTGGGCATAGCTTTGCGAGCCTGGGGTGTAAAATATTTCACACAAAGAGCCTTACCAAATGTAAGTCCGTAAGGCCCGGATGGTTATGAAACCTGAAGCCATGAGAATGCTCCTCGTGGTAACGAGGCCCTGGAGAGAAGCCTCTGGCCCGCCTTTGTCCCTTCCCTCCAAGAGGGCAAGTGAACTCTTGGGGGAACCTTGATGAGAAGCTCCATAAATTTATTCCACCGTTAATCCAGGTTGTTAGATTAAAGGTTAAAGCCAGGGCTTTATTGATTGTGCCAGGGTTTAAAGACGCGATGCAGAAAATACACCTGCGGGCCGAGTAAGGGTCATCTCGCAGCTAACTGCCCCGTATCGATTATTGGGGCTGCGCCTGGTTGGCGCCATGCATCAACCCTTTTTCGTTAACCAAATTGAATGACTAGTGAAGCAGGGATGAAATGGATGGACAGAACGAAGTATTTGTAGCGCCCACATAGAGTATCGGCAATTCCCTGGATGGTCCCAAAACTAAACGGGTAGGCCTCCTCTATGGGGCAAAACCGCCGATAAATGTCCACTTACCGGGTCCCCAGCCTGATTGCGCTTCCAGGACCTCTGCCCTTGTGTAGTCCGCATTGAGTGAACCTTCCATAGGAGGTTCGCTGTATGGGGCTCTTCCAGGCGGTGGTGGGCACACCAAGAATGCGGTCCCTGAGTCATAAAAGCTGTCCGCGTGGGAAGAACTGAATGCCCGGCCTCCGGATGGTCTCATGTGGAGGTGCTCGTAAAACCATGGAGAGAGTCCCCTTGACTCTATCCTGAGACTCCTGCGCCAACTCGGCCACCTGGGACCCCGGTACCGGGAAGGCACACCGGTACCTGGAAGAGAATCCGGACCCTGCAAACCAGAGCGGTGCGGGAAGGTCGACCAGATCTCCGAGGTTCGGGAGCGGCTCATCGGAGTCACAGTGCCTGGTAGCGGTCTGGGAAGCGACGGTGCCGGAGCCAGAAACGTGGCCCGAAAAAGAAAAAAAAAAAAAAAATTATCGGGTTGGTGAACGGGAACACCAGCCTGTTGCGTGGACGAGGTGCGAACAGTGCCAGAGGAGAACAAGCATTCGGGAATCCTGCTATAAATGGCCGGCCGGGAGTGGAGCAGCACGACAGACTTGGAAGCGTCCCTGCGGCACCCAGGTCGATATCAATGGAAAGGTGGCATCTGATCCCTCTGTCTGTACATTGATTGTTACCTTATTTTTTTGCCTTTACGCGTCCAGACGAACCGGCCTCAGTGGTCTCAGTAGCGGTGGTTTAGGGTTGAAAGCCATTTTGTATATATTTCAGCCAAGGATGGTCCGTATCAAGGCGGCCTTTGCCAAGAGAACGAATTACCCCACACCATGGTGCCGGGGGTTCCAGCAGCATCTTACTCTGTCCCATGGCAATGGAAGATCCCTCGCCGTGAAAATGTCTCCAGCGGTGAGGGAACAGTAAGCTCGGACTCAACAAGTGCGTACCGGGGAGCTTTGTCAGCACTGGATTTAGACGGCCCTTGTGGGACCGGGATCCGAAGGTGCTGGACGTCGCCATGCCCTCAGCAGTTCGTGCCGGCGATCTGGCTGAACAGGCCCCTCTCTGTCCTGCGGGCAGTCGCACAGGAAGCAAATGGAGCAGGGAGCTCGACCACAAGCGGCCATCGGAGCAGTCCCAGGCAACGGATTCCGACGGCCCTTGTGGACGGGATTGACGGTGCAGGCGTTGTCCGGTGGCTGGCGGCAGGTGTTGGATGCCGGGTGATACGAACTTTTAGACGAGCTCTCTGGCGCAGTGCCATTGGCCATGGAAGCAGCAGAGCAGGAAAGCCTCCAAACACACGGCGCAATGCCGGGGAGCAAGGCAAGGCACTGGATTCGATGGCCCAGCGGGACGAATCAACGGGTGCCCGGTGGTCCCTCAGTGGCCTCTGCCCAGGTGTTGGTGCCAGGCGATCGGACTTAAATGAGTCTCTGGCTGCGGTGCAGCTTTTGCCACAGAGCACAAGGAGCAGGGAAGTTCAATCACGGGCGCGTGCCGGGGAGCTTGTCGGCACTGGCAGGAGGAGTCGTGGGCTTCCTATCAACCCAGAGAGATGGGGAGCGGTGCCGAGTATTGACTTTTCGGTGCCGGTAATCAGGCCGTGCCGGGGGGTCCAGTGCCAGAGGAGCGCGCTTCTGTCCCAGCCAGTACCCAGCAACTCGTGCAGAAGGTGGAGGGAAAATGAAAGTGCCGCTCCATGTTGTCTCGCTTAAACGCCTTGCAAATGGGCACTTAGCTGTGGAAATGGCGATCCCCGAGGACCGTAAAACGGAGTTCGTTGTTGGATCTCCCTGTCAGCAATGGCCACTGAGGTCCGGCAGCACAGTCCTAAGAACCGGTGGAGCCCGGGCCATGGGCGCCGTTTTTGCAACGTTGCAGGGAAGGGGCTACTACCCGACCCCGCTAACTATTATAAAACAACTATGCTAAGTAAAGAAAACAGCATAAGTATATATAAATATATTAAAAAGGATTATAACTATATAACTATATACACAAGAACTACGAGTATGCTCCTAGGGAAGCGGAGTCAGCTAAGCCTGCAACTCCACTGGTTCCAACGACCAGACCCACGGCGGAAGAAGGAAGCTGAAGGGTTGGCCGGTCCGGCAGGGTATATATCCGGCAACCATAGCGGCGCCACCCCACAGGGGGCGCCCTGCTGACCCACCGAGTGTTGCTAGGGTAAAAATCTTCCGACGAACGTGCACGCGGCACGCACACACCTAACTGGAATGGATATGAGCAAGCACTCGAAGAAGAACTCCCATTATCACAGTAAAATGCAAGGTGGAACAGATTGCTTAGCTTAAGTATGCTTAGCATACTTAGTATATTGTACTGCTGGGGATTCCTTTCCAAGACCTGAAGAAGAGCTCTGTGTGGCTCAAAAGATTGTTTATCTCACTAATAGAAATTGGTCCAATAAAAGATATTATCTCGCCCACCTTGTCTCTAATATCCCGGGACTGACTTGGCTACAATTACATTGCATACTTTGCTTAAGATTCTTTGGTAAGGGACCTTGTCAAAGGCTTTCTGAAAGTCCAAGTACACTATATATACTGGATCAATACTGTCCAAATGTTTGTTGATCCCCTCAAAGAATTCTAATAGATTGGTGAGGCATGATTTCTCTTTACAAAAGCCATGTTGACTTTTCTCCAACAAATCGTGTTCATCAATGTGTCTCATCATTCTTTTTTCTGTTGTTTCAACCAATTTGGCTGGTACTGACATTATGCTTACCGGCCTGTAATAGCCAGGACTGCGTTTGGAGCCTTTTTAAAAATATGATGTCTGTGACTGGGGTCCCAGGGAAGCCATGCTTAGATTGCTTAATTAGGGCAAACTGCAAAGAATGGGGTAGATAATCCCCAAAACTGGTGGTTATTCTAATATTTAGCTCCACTAAGCTAGCAAAAAAACAGCTTCTACAATACCTTACTGGTTACCCAGAAGCCAAAACCACAGTTTCCTTAAAGCAACCCAGACATGGACTTCCTCCCAGACAGTCAAGTCAAATAGGATGAGGATTATTAAAAATTCTGTTCATCATATAAAACGTTCTGCCAGTCCCAAAGGATCGGACATATTACCCACCAAGTTAATGAATATTTCAGATCTTACTCAAATACCCGCTTACAGCCAATTCTTATTAACTAAACTAAAATTTATTAAAAAAGTGAGAGTATTGCTTAAAAGATCATTATGCATGGAGACATGAATATCGTTTTTAGGTCAGTTTCATAGTAGGAATGGTGAGCTCTAGAGCTGCAAAGAGTTCTTTCAGAATTAATCCATAGGTTCAGTTCAATGTTCAATATCAGGGCAATCCAAAATGAGACCTCACTCATGTGGCTCAAGCTTCCTCTGACAAAGCATAAGCAGATTTGAGATAAAAGGATCTGGTCTCAAAGACCCTTTAAACATTTTCTGGGCATCCACTTGACCCATTCAGTGCTTGGGTGACTATTAGTGTCTTTGAAGCAACCTCCTATTTCCTAAACGTCACTGGTAATTAGCTACCTGGATTAACATAAGGCAATTGCCTATCTCCCACCTTTTGCAGGTAATTTATCACAAACTTCAAAGAGAAATTAAGACAGTAATAGACAGGAACTGTTTGGTTACATGTTAACCTCTAACAATATATACGCAAACACAAAAACACAAACGTTATCTACTAATATGTCTCTAAAGGCTGAATTTGGGTCACTGAGCCTGCAAGTTGCTTAACCCTTTCTGGCCCTATTTCATAATGTCACATTAGCTATCCTCAAGTCATCTGGTACAAAGGCTGATTTAAGTGATAGGTTACATACCACATTTAGTAGTTCTGTAATTTCATGTTTGAGTTCCTTCAGAACTGTTGGGAGAATACCATAGAATCATAGAACTGGAAGGGACCTTGAGAGGTCATCTAGTCCAGTCCCCTGCACCCATGGCAGGACTAATTATCTAGACAATTCCTGACAGGTGTTTGTCTAACCTGCTCTTAAAAATCTCCAATGATGGAGATTACACAATCTCCCTAGACAATTTATTCCAGAGTTTAACAATCGTGACAGTTAAGAAGTTTTTCCTAATTTCCAACCTAAACCGCCCTTGCTGCAATTTAAGCCCATTCCTCCTCCTTGTAACAATCTTTTACATACCGTACTTGAAAACTGTTATCATGTCCCCTCTCAGTCTTCTCTTTCCCAGACTAAACATACCCAATTTTTTCAATCTTCTCTCACAGGTCATGTTTTCTAGACCTTTAATCATTGTTGCTGCTCTTCCCTGGACTTTCTCCAATTTGTCCACATCCTTACTGAAATGTGGCGCCCAGAACTGGACACAACACTCCAGTTGAGGCCTAATCAGAGCAGACTGCAGCAGAAGAATTACTTCTTGTGTCTTGCTTACAGCACACCTGCTAATACATCCCAGAATGATGTTCACTTTTTTTCCAAGAGCGTTACATTGTTGACTCATATTTAGCTTGTGGTCCACTATGACCCCCAGATCTCTTTCCGCAGTACTTCTTCCTAGACAGTCATTTCCCATTTTCTAGGTGTGCAACCTATTGTTCCTTCCTAAATGGAGTAGTTTGCATTTGTCCGTATTGAATTTCATCCTATTTACTTCAGACCATTTCTCCGGTTTCTCCAGATCATTTTGAATTATAATCCTATCCTCCAAAGCACTTGCAACCCCTCCCAACTTGGTATCGTCTGCAAACTTTATGAGTGTATTCTGTATGCCATTATCTAAATCACTGATGAAGATATTGAACAGAACCAGGCCCAGAACTGATCCCTGTGGGACCCCACTCATTATGCCCTTCCAGCCTGACTGTGAACCACTGATAACTATTCTCTGGGAATGGTTTTCCAACCAGTTATGCGCACACCTTATAGTAGCTCCATCTAGATTGTATTTCCCTAGTTTGTTTATGAGAAGGTCATGTGAGATAGTGTTAAAAGCTTTACTAAAGTCAAGATGTACCATGTCTACCACTTCTCACCATCCACAAGCCTTGTTACCATGTCAAAGAAAGCTATCAGGTTGGTTTGACACAATTTGTTTTTGACAAATCCATGCTGACTCTTACTTATCAACTTATTCTCTACTAGATGTTTGCAAACTGATTGCTTTATTATTTGCTCCATTCTCTTTCCTGGTTCAGAAGTTAAGCTGACTGATATGTAATTTCCTGGCTTGTAATTTTTTCCCTTTCTAGAGATGGGCATTATATTTGCCCTTTTCCAGTCTTCTGGAATCTCTCCTTTCTTCCATGACTTCTCAAAAATAATTGCTAATGGCTCAGATATCTCCTCAGACAGCTCCTTGATCAGGTCCTGGTGATATATTACTATTTAATATATCAGTTTCTTCCAAAACCTCCTATATCGACCTTTCAGTCTGGGACAGTTCCTCAGATTATCACCTAAAAAGAATGCCTCAGGTGTGGGAATCTCCCTCAATACTCTGCAGTGAAGACTGATGCAAAAAATGTATTTAGCTTCTCCGCAATAGCCTTGTCTTCCTTGAATGGCCCTTTAGCACTTCGATCATCCAGTGGCCCCACTGATTGTTTAGCAGGCTTCCTGCTTCTGATGTACTTAAAAAAAAATTGCTATTACTTTTTCAGCCTTTTTCTAGTTGATCTTCAAATTCTCTTTTGGCCTGCCTAATTATACTTTTACAGTTGACTTGCCAGAGTTCATGCTCCTTTCTATTTTCCTCAGTAGAATTTGACTTCTAATTTTTAAATTATGCCTTTTTGCGTCTAATCATCTCTTTTACTCTTTTTTAGCCATGGTGGCATTTTTTTTGGTCTTCTTAATATTGGAGGAGGGGGGTAATACATTGAATTTGAGGCTCTATTATGGTGGGGTTTTTTAAGTTTCCATGCAGTTTGCAGGCATTTCACTCTTGTGATCGTTCCTTTTAATTTCTGTTTAAATAGCTTCCTCATTTTTATGTAGTTCCCCTTTTTGAAGTTAAATGCTACTGTGTATTTTCCTACCCACAAGGATGTTAAATTTAAGTACATTATTATCACTATTACAAAGCAGTTCAGCTATAGTCATCTCTTGGACCAGATCCTGTGTGCTCCTTTGGACTAATTGCCTCTCCCCTTGTGAGTTCCAGGACTAGCTGTTTCAGGAAACAGCCATTAATGTGTCTAGATATTTTAAATCTGCATCCCCACCTGAGGTGACATATTCCCAGTCAGTATGTGAATAGTTGAAATCCCCCATTATTACTGAATTTTTTATTTTTATAACTTCTCTAATCTCCCTGAGCATTTAATAATCACCATCATCATCCTGATCAGGTGGTTGGTAGTAGCTTCCTACTGCTGCACTCTTATTATTTAAGCATGGAATTTCTGTCCATAGAGATCCTATGGCACAGTTTGATACATTTAACATTTTTACTATATTTGACTCTGCTTTCTTTCACATATAGTGCCACAGCCCCACCTACTCTGTCATTCCTATATGACCTCTCAGAGACTACATTTCATAACATTCATTATCAACTACTATTTCATTTGTGGTTAAGCACTTTTTAAAAATCACTTCTCCCAGAAATCAACCACCCCCTAAGCAGCTGCCATGCCTAGGAAGCTGCTGCCCTTTTTTCCAACAGAGTTACTCCAAAATTATACTAGAGCTCAATAGAGCTATGACAATTTAGAGCAGGTCAGAACCTGGCCCTTCATCAAGTTGACTATGACACCCATGAGGGCTGAATGAGGCACTCCTACTTTATCTTATACCATGCTGTCGGTTGCTTTTTCTTCTACAACCGTGCCCTTCCTTTGCCTCATCATATCTTACACCGACTTAAAGTCTGAAATGCAGCCCACTGGTACCCTCTGCATCTCTTTATTTTTAATTATTGTGATTATTATTTATTATTTCTATTTCCATTAGCACCTACCAAGACCTAATCACGAACCATAGTCTGAACTAGTGTGGGAAGTAGGGGAGAAGAAGAGGCCTCTGTAAGAGGGGGCAGCTGCAGAGGCAATGAATTCCTGGCTTTGATCTTGGCTTGATCTGGATTTTGCCTCCTGACTAGGGTTGCCAACCCTACAGGATTGGCCTAGAGTCTCCAGGAATTAAAGATTAATCTTTAAGTAAAGATTATGGCATGTGATGAAATCTCCAGGAATACATCCAACCAAAATTGGCAAGCCTACTACTGATTTGGACCCTGAACTCTTGACTCTTGGAATTGGCCCTGGCCTGGAACCTGACTATAAACTCCTCTGCTACTCCCAGCGTCAGCTTTGCCCCTGCTCTGACCATTGGCTCTGACTGACATTTTTGGAATCCTGACACTGTAAAGTTTATTGCACTTTAGAGACTGCGGCACTGAATTTTACCCAAGCAGTTTCCCCACGGTGCTTATGTTGTGTAGCGTTCTTTAATCCCCAAAGAAACCATTTTGGTGTAAATAAAGTAAAGTAAAGTAAGTGTGTGTGTATGCGTGTACATTGTTGTGATTATGGGTTAAAAGGGTGACAAGTAATTAGGAGTATCCTGGAGTACGGGTACCCTTGTTCCTGCCTGAATTGTCTATGGGGAGACTGAGTTAAACACCTCTGAGCTCAGTCCTCCCTGCGTGATGTGAATCCTGTTCACACAGAGCCAGGAGGGAAAAGTCAAGGTGGGCAGATATCGGGGTGAAGTGAAATTGAGGTAGGGACTCAGATCCTTTTGTAACTTTGTTCAGCTGAGGTACTGTGTACATAGAGAAATTCCTGTACTATGGTGGAACAAATCTTAAAAAATAAACAACAAAAACACCCCTAAAGACAGATAAAGAGAGTGAGGCAGAGTGCAAAATGCAATCAAAGTGATCAGAATGAAGATAGGTACACGGCTTCTCAGGTATATAACTGTCAATGATCTTTTGCTACTATTAAGGATGTGGGGTCGTTACTAGATAATTCACCATTCAGCATATTGCTTTTTTAAAAGTGGACTTGTAAAATTAAGTAACTAATCAAGAAGTTAAAACAATAATTCTTAGGGATAAGGAATGCAGGCCATACCTACAGAATGGGGAACTGTATCCTGGAAAGCAGTGGTTCTGAAAAGGACTTAGAGGTCATAGTGCACAATCAACTCAACATGAACTCTCAGTGTGATGTTGTGGCAAAAAGGGATAATGAGATCTTTGGATGTATAAACAGGGGGATAATCAGTGGGAATAAGGAGGTGATTTTACCTCTGACACCAATGCTAGAATAGTATGCCCATGTCTAGTGTTCATATTTCCAAACAAAAGATGAAAAATCAGGGACGGTGCACAAAAGAGCCACAAAAATGATTTGACAGCTGGAGAAAATGCTTAACAATCAGAGACGTAAAGAGGGTTTAGCTTATCAGAAAGAACACTGAGAAGTAACTTGCTCACAGTATGTAAGTCCCTTCATAGGGAGAAAACACTGAGTATTAAAGGGCTTTTTAATTTGGCAGAGAACGGCACAACAAGAATCAATAGCTGGAAGCTGAAGCTAGACAAATTCAAATTAGATATTGTGTACAAATTTCTAACAGTAAAGGTGATTAACTATTGAAATAAGCTACCAAGGGAAGTGGTAGATTCTTCATCTCTTGATGTCTATAAATCAAGACTGGGTGCCTTTCTTTAAGATATGCTACAGTCAAACACAAGTTATTGGGCTCAACACAGGGGTAACAGGGTAAAGTTTAATGGCCCATGATGTACAAGAGGTCAGACTAGATCTGATTGTCCCTTCTGCCCTTAAATTCCATGACTCTGTGAAAATACTATGAAATAGATGGCTTTTGCTGCTTTGGCAAATCATTTAACTTTTCTGTGTTCTAATGTATATCTATAAAATGGAGTTAAAAATACTTGTCCACTTTTATAATGCACTTTGTAATCTACAAACATTTTGAGTAGCGTCACTTTCATTATTAATTCCAAGGACACATCAGGAGGCAGGCAGATGTGAGGTCTTCCATAATGAGTCTGCATGACAAAGAGAAATCACGGTTGTACCTAGTAAATTATAATGATACACAGTTACTTTGAGTCTTTGATCTATAAAGATCACAGTGATGGGGGAAACTTAGCCCTTCGTGGGCCTCTGCTGGAGGCCCTGCAGTCCTACTACACCCTGCCCCAGGAAGGAGAAATGAAGGTGGGTCCTCCAGGCCTGCCTAAAGAGGCCCTGTGGAAGCAGTCAGTCGGAGTTAGGGTTGCCAACTCTGACTGAAGCTATTCTGGGAGATTTTTTTCCTCAACATGGCGTAATGCCATTTTCTTAAATATCCTATTAAAATCTTCCAGATTGCTTTCGGATCGATGCCGATTCCAAGTCCAGGCCAATCCTGGAGGGTTGGCAACCCTAATCAGAGCCCAGCTGGCTCAACTAAAAGGAGCTGCAGGGCTTTAGTAGGTTAGGTCCTGACTGGGACTGAAGGGACAAGGAAGGATGTTCCTCACTGGCCAAAAGAGCTTGACTGGCTGTATCTACTGGACCTGGGAGAGAGAGGACCTGAGAACTTTACCTCCACTTGCTACCTTATGGTTAAAGGGACCTGGTAGGAAGAGGCCCAGGGAATGTAGCAGTAACTAATAAAAGGAAGTGCTTTGTAACTGCTGTTTATAAGTCCCTGAGTTGGAACCTGGAGTAGTGAGCAGGCTTGGGCTGCCCAATTGGCCACTAGCCAAGTGGCCTAAGCCCTGAGAAGGGAATAAGGCTCCTTTAGAAGCCCGAGAAAAGGGCCCAGAGATGGGGCTGACAATCCTGGTGATAGCAGACAGACTGTTTGTTGAATTCTTGCCTACCCCAGGAATGGTCCAATTTTGATTGTGTGACCTGGCCAGAGTGATGAGCCTTTGAAGACCCACCTTTTGAGGCTGACAAGCTGTAGGGGGTGCCAGGAGTGAGAGAGAGTGCAGTACCACACCCAACCACTAGGAAACCCTCAAGAGGGGAGTGCTCCTGTTAGGACCACTAAGCAACTTTAAACTTTACTAATGGTGCCAACTATATCATATACCAAATTAGAATGAAAATTTACCAGCTCAGACACAAAACTTGCTTGTTCACTCGCTAGCTATGACTGATGGAAAAAGCTGTAATATTTACATGAATGGCAAATAGAATTTTATAAGGCTGCTATACACGCAGTACTTCCTAAAAAATCCTCTACATCAAGATAGAGTAACTTAAGGGTCAAAAAGTATTATAGGGATTTTGTAATTACAGTAGAACCTCAAAGTTACGAATATCACAGTTACGAACTCACCAGCCAACCACACACCTCATTTGAACCGGAAGTAAGCAATCAGGCAACAGCAGAAACGGGAAAAAAAAGCAAATACAGTACAGAACTGTATTATTTGACACGGTAAGGAAACTGTTTCTATGCTTGTTTCATTTAAATTAAGGTGATTAAAAGCAGCATTCTTCTTCCACACAGTAAAGTTTCAAAGCTGTATTAAGTCAATGCTCAGTTGTAAACTTTTGAAGGAACAGCCATAACATTTTGTTCAGAGTTATGAATATTTCAGAGTTACGACAACCTCCATTCCTGAGGTGTTCAAAACTCAGGTTCTACTGTATCCCCAAAACAGGTAGCACAAACCAAAGAAAATCAAAGTAAGATTAAATTTCAAAGAAACCCAAACACGTTAAGGGATGGAACTGCACAGATAAGGTACCTAAACAACCTTAACTCTGCCCTGTAGTGAGGCTATGCAATAACCATACAAGTATGATTAATCCAATTTAGTGTGTGGTCCCACATTGGATTAAATTAATTCTTAAAGACACATTAGGATTTTTTCATATCTTCCCTTTAGAGCACCACAACAGGACAGATCTTTAGATAAGGTAAAAACATTTCTTTCACAGTGAACATAAGGGCTTGACCCTGTATTATGTGAGTGTGGCATGCAAGGGAATTTGATTCTGTATTAATGAGTGAGCTGCTATGCAGACAACAAATTACTGTTCCTAGTACCAGCAGCAAGACCAATGAGGAGAACATGCATCTAAGCACCTCACTAGTGTTGCACTTGAAGATCATGCGTAAAACCACATTCTCCTCCACCAACCATTCTTTACCTTTACCTTTCTTTTTTCCTTAACATGTGCTTTCGAGCAAACAAGTGCACACAGTGCTTGAGCCTTTCATTCACCGCAAAGAACTAACTGTACTTACACTCATAAGTAGCCTCTGCTCACCGCTGTTCTGAAATACAAAAACCTTGCAAACCCTGCTGCACACCACTCAAGAATTGGCACGATCAAGGTCAATAGGGCAGCTGTTGAAAGTCTCTAGAGTAAGTCGCTCCTT
Organism: Chelonoidis abingdonii; assembly: GCF_003597395.2. NCBI lineage: Eukaryota > Metazoa > Chordata > Testudines > Testudinidae > Chelonoidis > Chelonoidis abingdonii. Next base: position 8,603,888 of record NC_133771.1, on the reverse strand, counting down.
ATAGAATTTTCACTAATAAAGAAGCAGCCTTTTTAGCATAAGGAGGAGGTTGTGAAACAGAACTGCCTCAATCCTGTCTGACAGTGCCAGCTCTGATGTCCTAAAATTTTCTACTCTCACATCTTCTAGCATGGAAGGGATTGTACAGGTTTTTTGGGTAAGGGACTCAACTGCCTTTTTTTTTTCATTACTTGAGTATATGGAAATCAATTTCCATTTTAAAAAGACAAAAGGTCACTAATCACCAGTAGCTGTTCTAAGATACAACTTCTTTAAAGGGGGATTCACAAAGCAAACATGAATTTGGAAAAGGGCCCTCTACCATTATAGGTCAGAGTAATATTTTAATAACTTTTAATATTTTCCAATAACATTTGCATAATCCTTCTCACTGGGATTTAACATGTTTGGTGACAAAATATAGATTCTTACATAGGGAACAGAGAAACAACATTCGCAAAACTCACTGTCTGCAAAATATAACTTGCAAACAAATATATATGCAATCAGAACCACTGCTGAGAATAGCTAACAATCACTCTTCTTATAACAGGTATGTACAAGAACTTCTAGAGTGTGAACACTAAGGAGGGAGAAGTAATCATGTCTGAAAGGTAGTATGACTAGGAGCACTGGGGTGAAAGTGGGTAAATGAAAATAAATTTTAGGCAGAATATTAGGAAATATTTCCTACAGTGAGATCTGTTAGAATAGGGCATAGTTTCCCAAAGAAAATCATAGAAATCCTATCTCTTGACACAATTAAAACTAGTTTGGACAAAGTTCTCAAGAATATGTAATGAACAATGCTGCATAAGCAAATGGGATGGATTACATGATCTAATAGGTCTATTCTTTTCTAACATGTTAAATTACACTATAGCACCGGCCTGGAATACTGAAAGAGGAATATACGAAGAATACTAAACACAAATACAGAATGAGGTTTCCTTTGTAGTGTATACAACATATAGGTATTTCCCAGCACAAACCAACTGGGGAAAATATCCTGCATACATTACACTGAAGTACACTACAATATGAATGCCCAAGATACTGACAAAATTGTTAAAGAATAGTTCACCAAAATGGCACTATTACCCCTGTAATGCCAACAAAATCTGAGACATCTTGGATAATCTTCCACATACTGGTAGACTGAACAGAATAAAACAAAGGCTAAACCAGAATGTGGATTATAGTACTGTGACGGTTCATGCCCCTCGTTGAAGGGCAACACGGCCTAGAGTTGCCCCTGGTTGCGGGGTAGCACGGCCTAGCGGTCAGCATCCACAGGATTGCCCCGGGTTACAGGCCGGCATGGCCTAATGGCCAGAGTCCATAGAGTTGCCCCTGGTTACAGGGTGGCACGGCCTTGCCACTGGCTCAGCGGGGAGGTCCTGCCGAAACACTCTGAGGCTTACCAGGGACTAGCTACCAGTCCGTCACTCCCTCCCTGGGACGCTTCCTACCAGGTTGAGCGTTGGGGGCTCCCATGAATCCCCAGGTCCCCCATGTGTCTCCGGGTATGCCGCTTCCTCTGGCTCCTCCTGGAGTAGGTCTTTGCGCCAGAGAGGAGAAGCTTCAGGTCTCAGCAACTTCAAGGGTAGTGCCTGGTCCTCCACAGGAGCTTCCCAGTTAGGTCCTTCCCCTACAGCCGCCAGTCCATACTGAGCTGAGTTCCCTCCTTTTATACTCCCAGAGCACTTGGAGCATACCCAGTACGAGCAGGGTGGGACTTCCGCCGCCAGAGCTACTGGTCTTACACTGTTGGGTCTAGTGCGGGGCGGGACTGCCCCATCACATACCCTCCCCTTTAAGAAAGTTCCCTGGGTTGGTCTGCCTCCTCCTCCCCCTCTCCCTGTCTGGAGAAGAAATCTGCGTTAGCGTGGGCCTTACCCGGGCGATGGAACATGCGAAAGTCGTAGGGTTGGAGGGAGAGGTACCACAGCAGAATCCGGGGGTCCGTGTCCTTCATACTATATATCCACTGAAAGGGGGCATGGTCTGTATTCAACCTGAAGTTATTCCCCAGCAGATAATAACGTAGGGCGTCGATGGCCCAATTGCACTGCCAGGGCCTCTTTCTCTATTGTAGAATAATGTTGCTCCCAGGGGAACAGTTTAGGTACAGTACCGGGTGTTCCTCCCCGTCTATTTCTTGGAAGAGTACTGCCCCCAAGCCTACTTCCGAGGCATCTGTTTGAAGTATAAACTCCTTTGAGAAAAGTCTGGGTGTCGTAGGACTAGTTCTTGGATGAGTCGTTCTTTCAGGGTTTCAAAGGCTTTCTCACATTGTTCCGACCACTGCACTTGTTGAGGCTGAGCGTTCTTTGTCAGGTCCGATAAGGGTGTGGCTATGGATGCGAAATCCAGCATGAAGCAGTGATAGTATCCGGCTACTCCCAAAAACTACCGCACTTGTTTCTTTGTCTTGGGGACGTCTTTGAGGACTTGCACCTTGCTGATCAGGGGTGTCAGTTTTCCCCCTACTACCATATATCCAAGGTTCATCACCTCCTCTTGCCCAAGGTGGCACTTTGCCAGGTTAGCTGTGAGGCCAGCCAATCTGAGGGCTTGCAACACCCCCGCCAGATGGCATAGGTGTTCCTTGCAGATGCTGCTGTAGATTACGGTGTCATCTATATATGCTGCCGCACACTGGTCGTGGGATTGTAAGACTTTATTCATCAGGCGCTGAAACGTAGCAGTGACTATGTGTAGCCTGAACGGCATGGCTATAAATTGGAAGAGGCCGAAAGGCATTGGGAAGGCTGTCTTCTCCCGGGAGTTTGGCGTGAGAGGGATCTGCCAGTATCCTTTGGTTAGATCTACGCTTGACAAGTACCTCGCTCCTCCGAACCATTCCAGCAATTCGTCCACCCTCGGCATCGGGTATGCATTGAAGCAGGAGATGGCAATGACCTTTCAAAAGTCCATGCAAACCCAGGTAGTCTCATCGGGCTTTGGGACTAGGACAATGGGGCTGCGCCACTCAACTAGTTGTTTTTCAAGATGTGTTCATATAAATGCCAATCAAATGATTCCCAAGCCAAAGTTTTGGAGGCGGGATCGGAGCTTAGGGGTCCACTGATTGGAGCACCGCTCTGCCAAAGGCCATGTCATCTCTGGCCTGCTGAGTGATAGCATAATGTGATGTAAAAGTATGTGTTGAAGACCACGTCGCCACTCTGCATATTTCCTGGGTGGGAACCGGCACCAGGAACGCTGCTGAAGAAGCCTGTACTCTGGTGGAGTGCACTGTGAGCAGAGGGGCAGGCGCCTCTGCCAGACTGTAGCACTTGCAGATGCAGTACCTGATCCACGACAAAATTCATTGAGAGGAGATTGGAAGACCTTTCATCCTGCCTCCCACAGCCACAAACAGTTGAACGGACTTCCAGAACAGTTTTGGTCGCTTGATGTAAAAGGTTAGTACTCTGCGGACATCCAGTGAATGAAGCCTCTGCTCCCCGACGCTTGAGTGTGACTTAGGATAGAACACTGGGTGGAAGATGTACCAGTTGATGTGAAATTGGGAGACAACCTTCGGGAGAAAAGCTGGATGTGGCCTGAGCTGAACCTTGTCCTTATAGAACACAGTGTAAGAGAGCTCTGATGTTAGGGCCTTGTGTTCAGATACCTCCTGGCTGAGGTTATAGCTACCAGAAACGCCACCTGTATGACAGGTAGAGCAGGGAACAAGTTGCCAGCGGTTCAAAGGGTGGCCCCGTCAGTCTGAAAAGGGCCAGATTGAGGTCCCAGGCCGGGACCGGTTGTCAGATGCGTGGATATAACCTGTCGAGACCTTTCAGGAAACGGATGACCATAAGGTTGGCAAAGACCGACCGTCCCTCTGCACCCAGATGGAAGGTACAAATGGCAGCCAAGTGAACCCTTATTGATGACATGGACAGTCCCTGCTGCTTTAGATGGAGAAGGTAGTCCAGTATAAGTGGTATAGAGGCGAGGGTCGGGGACGAATGATGCTGCGCTGATCAGACTGCCACTCTCTTCCACTTGGCAAAGTAGGTAGTCTTGGTGGAGGGTTTCCTACTGCCAAGGATGACTTGTCTAACCAGGTCTGAGCAGAAGAGTAACATCGGAGTTCAGCCATGGAGCTTCCACGCCATGAGGTGCAATGAGTCAAGATTCAGGTGCTGGAGACGGCCGTGATCCCGAGTTATTAAGTCCAGGAAGAGTGGCTAGGTGACTGGGCCTTCCACGGACATTGCCAGGAGCAATGTGTATCAGTATTGGTGAGGCCAGAGTGGAGCTATCAATACCATCAAAGCTTGTTCCTTCCATATCTTGAGGAGCACCTTGTGAATGAGAGGGATAGGTGGAAATGTGTATAGGAGATGGCCTCCCCATGTGGAAGGAGAAAAACTGGCACTTTCTGTTGTGTCATGTAGCGAAGAAGTCTATTTGGGGAAAGCCTCACCGTTGAAAGATGTAGTTCGCAATATCTGGGCATAGGGACCACTCGTGGCCGTGAAATGACCCGCTGAGACAGTCCGCCAACTCATTCTGTACTACAGGGAGATGCAATGCTTATAGGTGTATCGAGTGTTCTACACAAAAGTCACACAGCCTGAGGGCTTCCTGGTACAGGGGAGAGGAGCGTGCACGCTCCTATGTGTTGATATAAAACATTGCCATGATGTTGTCTGTCATAACTGATACACACCTCCCTGTCCAGTGGTCTTGGAAAGTTTGGTGTGCCAGGCGCACCACTCTCAGCTCTCTGACATTAATGTGGAGAGCGAGTTCCGCCTGAGAACAGAGGCCTTGTGTCCTGAGGTCTCCCAGATGTGCTCCCCAGCCCAAGGCTGACATGTTCATCACTACCAAGAGGGATGGCTGAGGACCGGTGAAGGGGACTCCTGCACACACTACCTGCATGTCGAGCGACCACTGGAGGAAATCGAGGACCCTGTCCAAACTGTCCCAAGCCAGCCGATACGTTCAGGCTAGCCATGACTGGAGATGCCGGAGTCTGAACCTGGTGTATTGCACCATGTGGGCACAAGCGGCCACGTGTTCTAGAAGTTTCAGGCAATTCCTTCCTGTGGTGGTAGGAAATTGCCTGAGACTTCGAATGACGTCAACCAGGGCCCAAAACCTTGCTTCCAGGAGGTACTCCCAGGCCTATGTCGAGTCCAGTAGCGCCCCTATGAACTCTATCCACTGAACAGAGGACAGAGTCGATTTCCCCACATTCAGAAGGCCCAGTTCGTTTAACATCATTCTTATGAAGTTGACTTGTGCCTCCACTTGAGCCCTGGAGTGGCCCTGAATCAGCCAATCATCGAGGTACGGGAACACCTGTACCTGCCACCTGCATAGGAAAGTGGCCACAACTGCCATAAACTTGGTAAACACACGAGGCGCTGCTGACAGGCTGAACAGAAGTACTATGAACAGGTAATGGTTGTTGCTCACCACAAACCTGACGGCGTAATTGCTTGATGAAAGTACGCGCTCTTCAAGTCAAGGGTGGCATACCAAACCCCTGAATCCAAAGAAGGAATGATGGAGGTCAAAGAGACCATACGAACTTGAGTTTCTTCATGAACTTGTTGAGCTCTCGCAGGTCTAGGATGGGCCTGAGCCTTCCTTTGCTTTCAGCATTAGGAAATACTGGGAATAGAAGCCCTTGCCCTTCAGTTCCTGAGGAACCTCTTCCACTGCTCCCAGCAATAGGAGCAAGTGCACCTCCTGTATGAGGAATTGCTCGTGAGACAGGTCCCCAAAGAGGGACAGGGAAAGGAGGTGGAAAGGTAGGAGGGCTAAGAATTGGAGGGAGTATCCTCTTTCTACCATGTGGAGCACCCATCAGTCCAATGTGATACAGGACCAAGCAGGGTAAAAAGGGGATAGTCGGGACGAGAAGGTAAGGCGGATTGAATCCAGTCCATGCACTGGTGCACCGTCCTCAAGCGCACCTTCAGAAGGCCTGCTTCTGGCCCAAAGATGGCTTTTATTGGCCAGAGCCCTGGACAGCACAAAGTAGCATCTTTCATTGCACTTAGCCGTAGGGGGCAACAAGGCTGGAGTTTGTCACAAAGTTTTTGTGGGGTCTGCAATGGATTTTTTGAGAGGCAGGGCAATACATGCAGGTCCGGAGGGGTGAGGATATCCACCATTGGATCTGCGTCCTCCACTACCTCCTCTGTCTGAATGCCAAGGCCCGGGGCAAACTGCCACAGCAATTGCTGGAGAAACAAGGTTACTCACCTTTATAACTGTTGTTCTTCGAGATGTGTTGCTCATATCCATTCCAGGTAGGTGTGTGCGCGCCGCGTGCACAGCCGTCGGAGAAACTTTTACCCTAGCAACACTCAGCGGGTCGGCTGGGCGCCCCCTGGAGTGGCGCCACCATGGCGCCGCATAAATACCCCAGCCGACCCG
>NC_133771.1:8562689-8582657 GCF_003597395.2 Chelonoidis abingdonii | reverse complement strand
CGGCGCCATGGTGGCGCCACTCCAGGGGGCGCCCAGCCGACCCGCTGAGTGTTGCTAGGGTAAAAGTTTCTCCGACGGCTGTGCACGCGGCGTGCACACACCTACCTGGAATGGATATGAGCAATCACTCGAAGAAGAACCCTGTTGTCCTCCAGGGCTGGGGCTACAGAAGTCCCTGCCAGCGCCTCATCTGGAGAAGAAGAGGAAGAGATCCCCTTAAGGAGTGGATGCTCCCTTCCCTCCTCGCCCAAGGAGTCCTGCGGTACCTGGGGTTCCCGGAGCTGGTGCCATGCAACTGGGACCAGTGTAGACAGCGCAGGTGCCACAGGCATTGGGATGGCGGTATCAGGGAGTGATGGAGCTATCCCCAGTTCTGCCGATGCCGATGGTACCAGAGGGGATACCAATGTGACCAAGGCCACAACGTCGCTCTGGAATGAGACCCTTGGCTCCACCCTTGGCTTTGGCAAAAAGCCCAACATGTCCAAAAAGGTCACTGTGCCAGGGGCTGCCATTGTGCAGGCCACAGTCACAGAATCATAGAATATTAGGGTTGGAAGGGACTTCAGGAGGTCACCTAGTCCAACCCCCTGCTCAAAGCAGGACCAATCCCCAATGCTGGGTAAGGGTGCCGATGTCATGTTTACCTGCACCGTCTACTGCTCCTATGAGACCAAGAGGAGTCCAACTCCGAGGTCTCTGAAAAGGAGGACCACGGAGGAGCGGTACATCAAGGCACCGACAGTCCAAGGGCTCAGGGACCAATGTGGCTACTGGATCTCTTCTGGTGCCGGAGAGTGGCACACCGGGGACGGAGACTGCCGGGGCACATTGCAGACTTTCCCCTTGCCAATGCCAGGGGACCAACTGGTGCCGGCAACCTATCCCATCTAGGCAGGGAGAACGGTGCCGGGAGATGGAGCACATCCTGGGCTGCCTCAAACACCTCCGGGGTCAACAGGAGGTGCAGCTCTCAACTTGGCCTCAGAGAAAAAGGATGGTCCGGACTCAACTCAGGTTTCACAACAGCTGGCTCCTTGGACCTAGCCGGGGGAGAATGACCCCTCTACAGCCTCTTCTTCTGCAGCACCAGCGACTGAGACCAGTGCCTGCCTGCGGCATGTGAGCCACGAGTGGAGTCAAAACAGTGCCGCGAGTCCTTGGTCAAGTCTTTACTCGACACCGATCACTATGCCGATGGTGCCAGGGCACTTCATACGGAGGAGGAGGTACTTGGCACAGGTCGGACTGGGGGCGAAGTGCAGCTTCCATTAGTAGGATCTTCAGGCACTGACCCCATCTTTTAATGTTCCAGAGCGAAACCCCCTGCAGATCCTACAGTTATCCTTTTGATGGCTCTCCCCCAAACACTTCACACATGAAGTATAAGGATCGCAGACTTCCCACTTGCGGCATGCCCTGGCGTCAGGAGAGCACTCGAGGGGGAAATCTCCCCAAAGGAAACTTAAGAACGACCCCTAAGTACCTACTAACTATCTAAACAACACTACAACTATGAAAAGACTAATGAACTAATGAGTAACTATATACAGACTGCCAAATGCGCTTGTCAAGACAAGAGCAAGGAGAAGTGTCAGCTAACCATCACTGGTGGTAAGAAGGAACTGAGCAGGTGGTGGCTCAGCAGGGCCCTATATTGAGTGCCATGAAGGCGCCACTCCAGAGGGCACCCAGACCGACCTGACGGATGCTGCTAGGGGAAAAACCTTCGCCTGCCGTGCACACACACACACACACACACACACACACACACCTGATTGGAATTGACATGAACAAGCACTGGAAGAAGAAGTGTTATTTACTCCTTCTCATAACACAAGAACTAGGATGGGGTGGGCAAACTTTGTAGCCTGAGGGCCACATCTGGGTATGGAAACTGTATGGCAGGCCATGAATGCTCAAGAAATTGGGGGTTGGGAGGGGATGAGGGCTCCATCTGGGGGTATGGACTCTGGGATGGGGCCAGAAATTAGGAGTTCAGGGTGCAGGTGGGGGCTCCAGGCTGGGGCAGGAGGATACGGGGGGAGAGGGCTCCGGCTGAGGGGAACGGGCTCTGGGGTGGGGCTGGGTATGAGGAGTTGAGGGTGCAGGAGAGTGCTCTGGGCTGGGACTGAGCGATTTGGATGGCGAGAGGGGGATCAGGGTTGGGAGAAGGGGTTGGGGCATAGGAGGGGGTCAGGGGTGCAGGCTCCAGACAGTGCTTATCTCAAGCAGCTCCTGAAAGCAGCAGCATGTCCCCTATCCGGCTCCTAAATGGAGGCGCAGCCAGGCGGCTCTGCACACTGCCCCATTCGCAGGTGCCATCCCTGAAATTCCCATTGGCCTTGGTTCCCAGCCAATAGGAGTTGCAGAGGCGGTGCTTGGCACAGGGGCAGCATGCAAGCCCCCTGGCTGCCCCTACATGTAGGAGTTGGAGGGAGGACATGCTGCTGCTTTCGGGAGCTGCACGGAGCCATGGCATGCACAGAGCGGGTCAAGTCCCAGACCCCGCTCCCCAGCGGGAGCTCGAAGGGCCGAATGCGGCCCCGGGCCGTAGTTTGCCCACCCCTAAACTAGGGGACATCAAATGAAATTAATAGGCAGCAAGTTTAAAATAATCAAAAGGAAGTGTTTCTTCACAAAATGCACAGTCAGTCTGTGGACCTCTTTACCAGAGAATATTGTGAAGGCCAAGACCATAATAGGGTTCAAAAAAGAACTAGATAAGTTCATGGAGGATAGGTCCATCAATGGCTATTAGCCAGGATGGGAAGGTATGATGTCCCTAGCCCCTGTTTTCCAGAAGCTGGGAATGGGTGACACGGGACGGATCACTTGATGATTACCTGTTCTGTTCATTCCTCTGGGCACCTGGAGTTGGCCACTGTCGGAAGACAGAAAACTGGGCTATATGGACTTTGGTCTGACCCAATATGGCCACTCTTATGTTCTTATCAGTGTGAAAATGGTACATGCATATGTAAATTTAAAAAAATCAGAATCAGGCCTTTATGGCCCAAATTCTGCTCTCATACCACTTTTACTCTAGGGCAGTTTCATTGACTTCAAAGGAGTTACTCTTGGCTTACACTAGTATATATAAATGAGATCAGATTCACGCCCTTTATAGTATAACAGGTGACCATGTGGTATGGAATATTATGAGTGTCTCTGCTCGTAATTTAATAACAGGAATCAAATCCTACTTAAACCCTAATTCCCACCTCCATCCCTTAAGAGTTTTACTTTGAGGAATTATGCAGTTCAAGATACAATATATATTGAGAGAGTCAAATTAAATACAAGCTATTCATTTAAAATCAAGTTATTAAAAAGGTTTTAGATATCTACTACTACAGTGAAATTATACAGAAGGCTCTAAATTACAGTGTAGAATTAAAATAAAATCTAAAAGTGATGAAGCATGTCAAACTCCTACCACAATTTTAATTTTCATGCAAAACCATCAGTTTTACAAGAACAACCATTTCCTTTCTTTGTATTGCTTGTAAGTTAGGTTGATCAAATTATGGACTGGGGGAGGGCAGGTTGTTTGTGTTTCATTCTTACAAGAACTTATATAAAGTCTTGAGAGAGAAGGTTTTCACATGAGACAAAATTCCCCATCTATTTTTTAAATAAAAATTAGGCAGACCATAAGAAAGCTATGATGGTGCATATCTTGCTTTGGGAACATAAATGTATTTACTAAAGATCATAAAGATAAATAATGTTTTCCAAAACTAGAGCAAACACTTTAAAAAGTATAACCGCCTATTAATAAATGTTAATCTTTGCAAAAATATTTTAATAGATTGTGACAAGTCCACAGAATGATCATGCTGTAAGGCCTGAGGTATACGATTTCACAAATGGATAAGCATTTAGAAGTTGAACAAGGGTTATTCTTCTAACACTCAGAGCTTCCTCTGAAAAAAACTGATAGAAAGGGTCTTTAAAAAAAAAAAAAATCTTGTACAGGGTATGTACCAAAATGTTTACATTTTAAAATACAATAAATGAGGAAACAGGATAGTATTTGAGACTGCATACTATTTCTAAGAAATACAAGGAGAAAGGTAGGGCAATATATGATGTATGACAGTTAAACTTAAGGTGTTCCTCCAATTATAAACTTACCTGCTAAGACAGCTTTGTTTCCATAATCACATCACATGTCACTGTTTGCACAGGAATGAACAATGTACTGGCTTACTACACCACAAGCAAAACAGAACTCAGGCAAACAGTTTCTTTCTAATGAATATCAGTTTGTCATCTACGGCCACACACCCATTTTAATAAATATCTGTTGAGTACAACATGTTTTAATAATCTGTAATGGCAATGTTGTTATTTTTATAATCCCAAGAAACCAAGGGATGGAAATACTTATTTAGAAGAACATTAATATACAAAGTAAAAGGGGGCCATATAATTTATTTTAATTATACCAGCATCTAATTGTTGTTTATCTTAAATAAGATCAATTTATGTAACAAATCCCTGACACATCTTGCTATGAAACCATTTTTAATGTACTAGTCAATAATCTAAGTTCTTCTATATATACAAAATCTAATTTTCAGCATCTTAAATTCATAAGCCCGAGTATACCTTTAAAACAAAAAGCACAGACTCTGTTAACAATCTTTCAAACTCTATGAATGTTTAGTGCTCGCATGAATGTGGCTTTTGGATTTTTACTTCCCCCCAACATATACAAAGAAAAGGAGAAATTACTCTTATAGAATGACAGAATATGTGAATCTTAAAGATTGAACAATCTTTCTTTAAAGACATCAAAATACTTACTATAAAAGAAGATGATCCATAAAAATTTATGGTTTACAGTTACTCTCTGAAACAATGCTGATTGTCAGAGTAGAAGCAGTATAATCCAACCATGTCCAGGCCTAATACGCAATATATCAGTATTTGTTGCTATAAATTTATAAAAAGGTGTCTGTCTCACTGAAAATCCAGGTACTTTTTGAGAGAACAAACAAATGATTTTCAAGTCTTTAAATTTATTGAAATCATAAGGGTTCCCGGCTCCAGTCATCAATGAATTGTTTAATCCGATCATAAGAAAAGGACTGAATTTTTTTCACAAGTTATCAAACATAGGTATTTTAACTACAAACCGAAGTATGCTTATCCAGTTCAAATTCAATTATTATTCTCAAACCATTCCTCAATTGACAGAAGTGAATTCTTCTCCATCTCTTATAATTTCTTCCTGGTGCAGAGAATTCACTAATCTCGCGCATCCTTTATTAATATACACTAAAATGTTTTAGAGCAACAACAAAATGACCATGCTCACATTTCTTGCTTGCCCTTCAGGAGTAGTCTGGGTGTCTTCAGCTTGCCCTGCTGGTCTTCAGTGTTGTCACTAATTGCTGGGAGATGTAGTTAGGACAGCAGGACGCAGCAGAAATGAATGCTGTTGCTTTAAGAGCACATTTTCTTTTACACTAAGATAAAACAACTTTGTCTCTACTCTTACTTCACTGCTGGGTCAGATGAAATCTTAAAGAAGGCTCCTTTAAAAGTTAATGTCTGTAGCATATATGAAAGGCTGAAATTTCCATTCTGAATGAATTCCGAAGGTCAGATTTGGTTTTAAAACAGATTTATGTTCAAGACAACTTTTTTGCAAAAAATTAAAAATTATCCTTTTTATTTAGAAATTCGTTTTATAATCTTCCAAATTACTCCTGTCTCCCTTATAATTTAATCCTACATACAAAAATCAGATACTATATTTCCCATATGTATGGACAGACATTGTGAAGGCATCATTAAAAAAGTCTTTTATTTCCCTTAACACTGGTGACTGAACATCATTTAATGTACCATCACTTTCAAATAGCCCAACGGACTTAAAAAGCCTTCTGAGTTTGAAAACCAAAAACTTCTGAGTTTTTCTGTACCCCAGGATGGTTTTCTTTCTTGAAGCTCAAGCCGAGAAAGCAGACAAAAGAAGCTGATTTGACTGAGCTGTGCCAAGTCTTGCCTTATTTTTCTTTCCTCAGCTCTCGCTCTCTTTCACTCTCAGCATGGCAACCTTCCCAAGCAGCCTTGGCGGAGCTCCAGCTTGTGCCAGTCTGTCTGAGTTCTTGTTTCCAAAAGATGGCTTTTGCAGATCAATTAATATATTTAAAAACAGGAAACTGTGGATCAGTAACCAAATCCTGGCATCAGCAACTTCATCTGCCAAATCGCCTTATAGATTTCATGGTTTCCTACCTTTTACAATGGTTATAAACATTTCTACTCAGCGGTCGTGGAGTACTGGAAGCCATTCACTGTTCAGTGATAAGAAATCTGTTCTCTAAAAATGTCTGCATGCGACACATGAACAACCTGCAGTAAATCAAGATTCTTTTGAAGGAGGGTGTTTGTACATTTTCAGTAAGTGCCAAATACTTCTTGGGCTTTCCTATTGTGCTACTGAGAATCATGGGAAGATTTCAAGAACGGGAGCATATAGATTTAAAATAAGACCTGTGTGCCCAAGTCACTCACTCACATGTTAACTTTCTAAAATTTCACTGTGAAAGCTAGTGGCTCTTACCAATACACCCATTTTTAAGAATCAGCTAAAAATTAAAATTAAATCTGTTCCCAATTGTCTACTGCAGGACAATGAGGTTTAGCAAACTGCACACATTTCAAGATGTGGGGGAGAGTAACTTTTTAACTTAAAACTTTAAGTTCCTGTTATAGGATTAATAAGAGAAACTACTGAGTATTCAATGTTCATTTGAATGGAAAATGTATCCATATATTGCAATCCTTTGTAAAATTTAACAAAGTCTCATTAGGAGCGATAAACAATAGGAATTTGTTTACTTGAGAAAAATCACAGGAATAGTCTTCTCTCTCATTTATAACCTATCTGCCAAAGCAAAAAGTGAACTGCTTTTTTTTAAGTAGGTATTTACCTTAATGAACACAGTAAATTTATGCAGCAAATATGCTTTCCTAAATGTATAAACGATAAACTGCCCACTAGCTCAATGGACGCAACTTTCTCTTTTTATGAGCACGAGTGTCAAGTCCTAAATATTTGGTGACCTAGTTACTTGAGAAACCTCACTCCTTATGCAATATTTCCAAAGCTATGATTAGTGGTGGCATTTCAACAGGAGACCTTTTCTTTCAAAAAGGAAGGATTTGCTGACAGGATATTAGCCTTTCAGGCCATTCACTCTAAAGAACAAAGCAGGTTCCAAAGTTATGTCTACACTGCAGCTGGGAGTGAACCTCACAGCCCGGGTAAACAGACTCACATAAGCCAAGCTCAAGCTGGCACACTGAAGATAACAATGTGGACATTCCAGCTTGGGCTTTGAAGCCTGGTGAGGAAGGTGGGTGGGCTTGAGAGACAGAGCTTCTGCCCAAGTCAGAACATCCATATTGCTATTTTAGCATGCTACCTTGAGCCCCTCTAGTGCAAGTCTGTCTACCTGCACTGGGAGACTCATTCCCAGCTGCAGTGTAGACATTCCCCTAGTTTGCCAAAACCCAGATTTCTTTAATCTTTCAGCCATGTTGCAGAGCTCACCTCTTCTCAGAGACCTTTTGGGAGAGGGTAGGTTGATGGGCTAATGAGATGGATGTGAAGGACTGAGGTGGAAGTTTTACAAGGTAGCTTCATGTACAACTTTCTAGAACTTTGTACCAGAATTTTTTATTTTTAAATTTGTGAAGCTCTAAAGCAATACAGATCACAGAATCATAGAAATGTAGGACTGGAGAGACCTCAAGAGGTCATCAAGTCTAGCATCCTGTGCTGAGGCAGGACCAAGTAAACCTAGACCTTCCCTAACAGGTGTTTGTCCAGCCTTTTCTTAAAAATCTCCAACGATGGGGATTCCACAATCTCCCTTGGAAGCTTATTTCAAAACTTAACTTTCTTTATCATTAAAAAGCTTCTGCTAATATCTAACTTAAATCTCCCTTGCTGCAGATTAATCCAGTTACTACAACTTCTGCCTTCAGTGGACACAGAGAACAATTGATCTTCATCCTCTTTATAATAGCCCTTAACATTTGATTATTTTATAAGGTCCCTTCTTAGGCTTCTTTTCTCAAGACTAAACATTCCAAGTTTCTTTAACCTTTCCTCTTAGGTCTGGTTTTCTTTAAATCTCTATAATCTTTGCGGCTCTCCTTTGGATTCTCTCCACTTTGTCCACATCTTTCCTAAAGTGTGGCACCCAAAATTGGACACAATACTCCAGCTGAAGCCTCACCAGTGCTGCACAGAGTGGAACAGTTACTCCCCGTGTCTTACATACAACACTTCTGTTCATACACCCCAGAATGATATTAGCCTTTTTTACAACTGCATCACATGAATCAAGTTCAATTTATGACTCACTATAACCCTCAGATCCTTTTCAGCAGTATTACAGATCTAGCCAGTTATTCTCTGTTTTGTAGTTGTGCATTTGATTTTTCCTTCCCATTGTTATTGAATTTAAACTTTGCTGATTTCACATCAGTTATTCAATTTGTCAAGGTGGGTTTGAATTCTGATCTTGTCTTCCCAAGTGCTAACAACTTCTCCCAGGTTGGTATCACCTGCAAATTTACTAAGCATACTCTCCACTTCATTACCAAGTCACTGATGAAAATATTGAATAGTACTAGGCCCAGGACTGATCTCTGAAGAATCCCACTAGATACGCCATCCCAGTTTGACAGAGAACTATTGATAACTACTCTGAGTATGGTCTTTCAACCAGTTGTGAACTCACTTTATAGTAATTTCATCTAGACCACATTTCCCTAGTTTACTTATGAGAATGTCATGTAGGACTGTCAAAAGCGTTACTAAAATCAAAATCTATCACATCTATTATTTCCCCCCTATTCACTAGGCCAGTAACCCTGGCAAAGAAGGAAATTAATTTGGATTAGCACGATTTGTTCTTGACAAATCATCCTGGCTGCTCTTTATAATCCTATCCTTCTTCGGGTGCTTACAAACTGATTGTTTAATAATTTGTTCCAGTATTTTTCCAGGCCTCAAAGTTAGGCTGACTGGTCTATAATTTCCTGGATCCTCTTTGTTCCCCTTTTTAAAGATATAACTTAGATGATTTTTTCACATCTTAGCTCATAGAGCTGAGAAGATACATTTGCCCTTCTCCAGTCATCTGGGACCTCACCTGTCCTCCAAGAGTTCACAAAGGTAATTGCTAATGCATTCAAGATTGCTTCAGCTACTGTCTTAAGTATCCCAGGATGAATTTCATCAGGCCTTGCTGAATTGAATACAGCTAACTTATCTAAATACTCTTTAATTTGTTCTTTCCTTATTGTGGCTTGTGTACCTTCCTACTTGTATTTAATATTAATTGTGTTGAGTATCTTGTCACCATCACCCCTTCTAGTGAAGACTGAAGCCAAACAGGCATTAAACACCTCAGCCATCTTGATGTCTCTCCCTCCCCATTAAGTAGGGGACCTATACTTTCCTTTGTCTTTCTCCTGCTCCTAAATATTTAAAGACTCTCTTCTTATTGCCTTTTATGTCTCTTGCTAGGGGTAAGTCAATTAGTGTGCTGACACTTCTACTTATTTAACTAATTGGGATTGTTTCATTGTTTATGTTATTCTCCTTGCACACCATTTATGTCTTATCCAACCGTTCTCATCTCATTGTATGTATAGGTTTTAAGATCTTTTGGAGAGGAACTATTTTTATTAATGTGTGTGTACAGCGCCAAGCACAAAGATCTGATCAGATCCTACAGGTGCAACCACAGTAACAAACAGTAATAACTTGAAAATGAAGCTATAAAATATAAAGTAATAATTAAATACTATATCAAATCTTTTTTTAGAACCCCAAAACTCTCTAGTGGGAAAAAATAAAATTATAAAGGAACTAAAACAATATGAAGGAATCAGTTTCCTGAAAATATCTCCCAGATCTCTTGCCTTTTCTTTTACAGAAGATAAGCTTTATGTTTGCAATGAAGAAATTGATAGTGCTAAAAAATTAAGTCCGTTATATATCAACAAGCCAGGCAACGTAGCTTATGCAAGCAACAAATGTTTAACTATCGGCATTTAAAACATGATCAGGCCAAGATTTGAAGAGGCAATGGTAGAACTTCCCAATGCTTTTTCAAACAGCCCCTCCAACAACTTTAAAATACATTTCTATCTGGAAATTTTGTACATCCTATGATTACAAGTAACTGTGACATTGCACCCCATAATGTTTTATAGAAATATGCTTATTAGTGTAAATATGACATAAGTGGAATATGTTTTATGCTAGATATGCCATGTAACATATCTCTGCAAAAGTTATGATCTACCAAATACATTCATCCTATTTGTATGTATATTTCATTTGCGTATTCAAAGCTATGAATATTGGCTATGTGCTTGTTTGATTTTAAGTAGTCTCAGTGAAGCATTTGGTCAGCTTCTTGAGAAAAGACTATTCTCAGTAAGTGCCCAATCAAGAAATATTTAAGCTGACAATGGACTTTGAGAGACACTAATCCACATCTGAGCTTTCCTGGGAACTCGCATGTGGACAATGGCGTCAGCCTGTGGAAAACTGAGTCATGAATGGACATGTGACTCCAAAATTCCATCTTGTAGCTGTGATTCTACACAGGGGGAGAGAAGGGGTTTCCATTCACAAGAGAGACTATATAAGGCCCTGGGAAACCCCTCCATTTTGTCTTCAGCTGGCTCAAGGGATAGCCTCTCCACCCCAAAGGATGCCTGAAAGAAACTGAACAAAGGACAGTAACTACAGGTATGTGAGTGATTGCTGGACCCAGACTAGGAGGAAGTCTAGTCTGTAATAGAAGCTTATTGGAACATCTCTGAGCATCAGATTTACATGCATTTAATTTCTTACTGTATTAAGCTTCACTACCGGCCAGATTGGCGGGCAGCAATCGATCCAGCAGGGATCAATGTATCGTGTCTAGTCTAGATGTGATAAATTGACCCCCGAGCACTCTCCCATTGACTCCTGTACTCCAGCTCGGCGAGAGGCGCAGGCAGAGTCGACAGGGGAGAGGCAGCAGTCGACTCACCACAGTGAAGACACCATGGTAAGTCAATCTAAGTATGTTGACTTCAGCTACATTATTCATGTAGCTGAAGTTGTGTAACTTAGATCAATCCCCCCCGCCACACACAGTATAGACCAGACCTTAGACTTGTGTGTTTTTGTTTTATTTTGCTTGGTAATTTACTGTGTTGTCTGTTATTACTTGGAACTGTTTAAATTTAATAAAATCACTTTTTACTTCTTAATTAACCCAGAGCAAGCAATTAATTCCTGGGGGAGCAAACAGCTGTGCATATCTCTCTATCAGTGTTACAGAGGGCAAACAATTTATGAGCTTATCCTGTAAAATGGATTTATTTGGGGTTTGAATCCCATTGGGAACTGGGTATCTGGGTGTTGGAGATAGGAGCATTTCTTAAGCTATTTTCAGTTAAGCCTGCAGCTTTTGGGGGACCTGGTTCAGACTTGGATCTGTGTTTGCAGCAGACAAGCATGCCTGGCTCAAACAAGGCAAGGCACTGAAGTCCCAAGCTGCCAGAGGTAGTCCCAGCACATCAGGTGGCAGTTCCCCAGTGGGTTTCTGTGACCCAACCCATCACAGTAACATCTAAGATCACTATAACTGGAACAAGTTAAAAAATATATATTTTTTCTCTCTTAATTTCACTTTCTTTACTTTGTGCACTTGACAGCACTTTGCATATAGTCAGTCAGTTTTCCCCTTGCTGAAAAGACCCTCAGAAATATCATCAGAGAGTAAAAAGATCTCATATAAAAAATTGCTAATGGAATTTTTTTTAAAAGATCACACTATTTAAAGGATGCTCCATTGGAAACTGATATTTTTTAAGTAGTTTGAATTTTTTGAAATTGACAACATACTTTTCATGTGCATAAATTAATATTTCATAGCAGAGATTAACAATTCTATGCCTTGTTATGCTTTCTGAAAGGAAAGCAAGGAAAAGTCCTCTAAGTGTATAACTTAGCAGACAAATGCTTTCCTAAAATGTTGCGCTATGCTCCTTGCTCTGTTGGCTAAAAGACTATCTCTGGCTTTTATGATAAGTATTTTATATCCAAAGATGTATTGCTATAGATGTAATGGACCCAATCTGCAAAAGTCTCTTCTTTTTGTGTATGCACAAATGTTCAAGCAACAGGATCTGTTGCAAGCATGTGATAACTGATCCCAATATCTGTGTGCTTAAGAGGTAGAATTGATAAATGAAAACCCATCTGTAAAAATATATCAATTGTGTGTACATGGATTAATTTTTTAAAAGTGCACACGCAAAAGGAGTCAAGTTAAGGTCCTTCAGAAAATCAGGCCCAAACAATTATTAAGTACTATATTTTGAGCTAGACAAAAGAAAAGAAAATTGATGCTTATTGCATTCCCGCCTGTGCATTACTGTGAAGCACTAGCTCTGCTACAGTTAAGGCTGAGAATTTCTTTCTGTTAAAAGGTCGACTCTTCTAAGTGATCTAAACTTCACATGCTTAGTAATATTGCTTTGAAATTTGATGTGCCTCATGGGTAGAATCCTGCAATTCCTGCTTCATATCCGCAGATATCTACATCCACGGATGTGGATATCTGGACCATTTTTGCAGATTGTGGATCAGATGCCAATACAAGTTTTGTATCCACGCAGGGCTCTATTCATAGGGTGCAGGTAAGGTTAGTGGTCCTAAAAGGTTCTTGAGAAACAGAAATTATTAAGGTTGACAGATTCTACTAACTCTTTTTTGCATAGACCTAGGGATCAAACCATGGCTCTGATCGTGCCCCAATTTATCCCCAGCTAGAGCAAGGCACCCATTCACCCTTTGGGAGAATCATAGAATCATACGACTGGAAGGGACCTCAAAAGGTCATCTAGTCCAGTCCCCTGCATCCATGGCAGGACTAACTATTATCTAGACCTCATAACAACAACAAGCACAGTTGAAAACAGTATTCAAAAAAAAGAGTCTGGCTGTCTAGATAGTTATGTGCCTAATGCTCACAAGCCAAACAGATTAAACTGTGCACGTACAGACAGAGTGCTCAAGAGAGGTGCTAGCCAGCCATGTCTCTTAGGACCTGAATAGCTCATGGGACGAGCTATAGCCATTGAACCTGAGCAACACCCAGGCACTGTAAATTGGAAATGAAACCTTGACAAGTTGCTACAATCTGCCTCTGTCAAAGATTATTTTTCTTTTATTTTAGGGAAATGAAATGTTAGTACAGCAGAAAATTCAGAAGGCATTCAAACTTTTTTCTAAAAATAAAATAAAATAAAATAAAATGAGGATTTCTTCCTGGGAAGGGAGGGGAAGTAGGGGGAAGAGAAGAGGAGAGAAGAGCGGCAGCAAGAAGAAAGATGGGATAGATGGTACGGGAGGGCAGAGGACAACTCAGATCAGAGGGAGGTGATAGGGATTAGAGTGAATGGAGGGATCGGACTCTGGAGCGTTGACCTGGAGATGGGAGGCAGGGCAAAACGGAGAGATTGCGCGCAGGGGACATCTGTGCATCTCACATTCTCTTCTCTCGTGACTGTGCCAGATCTGGGAGGGCACTGTCTCACAGGGGGTGTCTGAGCCCCTCTCCCTGCCCCGCTGCATGTGATCTGGGTGGCCCTGTCTCCCTAAGGATGTCTGAGCCCCTCTCCCTGCCCCTTCATCCTGTGCATGTGCCAGGCTCCCTGGCACATGTGATCCCCATGTGATCCAGGATCCCTGCTCCCCATGTGATCCAGGATCTACGGAAGACCTGCTCTTCTGGGTGAGGAGCTAAGAACAGGCATGCTGGGAGAGTGCACAAAGAACACACTGTTGGGGCTGGTAAGAGGAGTTAAGAACACCCACTGAGATGAATTTGAGCAGTTCACATGTCTCACAGCTATGTTTCAGGCTGTATTCTTCTCCATGGGGTGTTCTCGTTCAGTTGAGAAAATCATCTTGAGATGAGTGGGCTACTTCACACCTCTCAGAGCCTCCTGTGCTTTCAGGATTGTTCTGTGCTGAAAATCTGGTTACAGCAAAGCAGGTGCTGATGATTAATTTCATACAATGTTATAGTGGAGCACCAGCTCTGCTACAGTTAAAACTGAAAATACTTTGCTGTCTAAAGGTAGATTTTTCAAAGTGCTCTAAAATCCATCAGATCCCAGGGGCAAGGGATAGCTCAGTGGTTGGAGCATTGGCCTGCTAAACTCAGGGTTGTGAGTTCAATCCTTGAGGGGGCCATTTAGGAATCTGGGGCAAAAATCTGTCTGGGGATTGGTCCTGCTTTGAGGAGGGGGTTGAACTAGATCACCTCCTGAGATCCCTTCCAACCCTGATATTCATGATGGTCTAAATTGCTGCCCAGGGACCAAGGGTATGAACCGTCGCCCCCTGAATGGCAGCAACAAGGCCAGTTCAGTACCACGGGTCGTTCAACAACACAAGCTACAGGCTCAAACCCCACCCTGGACCCTTACATACACAACCCGGCCGCCTCTAGGAGGCAAACTTCCCCTCTCACAAGCACAGAGTCTGAGTGTAGCAAAGATCTTTTAATAAAGGAAGGAAACAATGCAGCATCCCACTGGAGAAACACCACAAACAGGATTATAACACAAATCATAAACAAAAAAAAAACCCACCTCCCAGGTACATTTGGCAATGTCCTTCCCCTTAGGGTCTTAAGTCCATCACCCCAAAGTCCAACAACCCAAAAGTCCTGGTCAGTGCACCCCAGAAAGAGTTTATCTGCAGAGTTTATCCACACAGTCCACAGGTGTTAAAGCAGCAGAGAGTCCTGTGGCACCTTATAGACTAACAAGACATTTCGGAGCAGCAGCTTCGTGGGTGAATACCACTTCGTCAATGCATGTGTTTAGGGGCACCTTACGTAGCCAGGGCCACTGCTCCGCCTCTCCATGGATCGCTGCAGACTCACCACACAACAGCTCCACACACAGCTGTGCCGCTCCTCCAGCTGTCCCGCAAACCCTTCACTCCGCTCACTGTTCATGGCGCTCCAACACGCTGCAAAACTGCTCCGCTCGCCAGCCGCTAACGATAGGTCTTAAGGCTCCCCCACAGAACACAGCACCTCCGTGATCTCATTCAGCCTTTCAGTGATTTCAGCTCTTGATAGGGAGCCCGTGTGCTGTGCACCATTGGCCCAACATGAATTCAGCTCAGCAGTCTCTAGATGGACTCTAATAGAACAAAAATTAGCTCTACTCTAACATTGGAGAGGAGATGTGCAACTGGTGTTCCAGGCCTCAAAAGGGGCCATACCATTAGGTACACCACCAGTCCCAACCTCTCTCATTCATGGGTTTTGGAACCCATGTCCCATGTTGCAAGTACGACCCAATGAGGTTGAGTCACTGTTTCGAAACCGTCCCACAGCTCCCCATTCACACAATTAGGGTGACAAACTTTTTTCCTCCTGCCCGATAACAAAGAAATGGGATCCAGGCGTACAATAGCATAACCCCACAGCGCGTGGATTTAAGCGGGGGGGGATGCCAATCAAAAACTCAAAACTCTTTCACAATCTCTACAATTCACCAACCAATGTCAGGAGCACTCATCCTGACTCTGCTTACTCCCCCCTCATCCAAAATTGTCACCCGACAATCAACATCCCTACTATACCCAATTCACTACTCCCAAAAAGGCTCATAATCCCACTTAGCTTCACAAACCTGCGCTAAAGTATTGGCTCCTCAGTAGTCCACCCCAGTGCATCATAAGTTAACCGTTTCACTGGTCTTATACCCTGTCTCACCATGGAGAGTCTCTGTTGCTGTGGTAGGGGGACACCTCTGGATGACGGATGGGAGTTTCTGTGAGTTCCTCGCGGATACTAGCATAGGTCCCTGCATTTCTATTCAACATGGAGGTCAAAGGCTAGGACATCCTCCATCTGTATGTCGCATGCCCAATAACCGTTGTATGTCACACACGGGGTTCCACCAGTGGCCAGGAGGTCAGGAAGGGCCTAAATACTCGCTGCATAGGGTTAGGGCGGAAGAGGAGGTGCTCTTTGATTCAGCTGATTGAGACGGGAATCTGTCTTCATCCAGGATACACCCATGTGTTGTCTTCTCCTCAGACTCACTGTCAGAGTGCTGATAGGGTAAGTTAGCTGCAGAAGCCGATGTCCACATTGGAGGGCAGCTTTGGTACAGCACCTTTGTTCTGCCCAGTGCGGCCCACTCATAGGGCTGTCTACACATTCCCCACAGGGACAAAGGTTCTATGCACGGTTTGGCTGCCCTGGACCTTCTTCAGTTTGATCTTGTAGACCAGCAGGTCTCCTAGCTTCTTCCATCACCAAGTAAGGTATTACCTTCCATCTGTCAGCTACTCGTGTTTGCCACAACCCAAATTTTGCAACAGGACTCTGTCCCCTGGCTGGCGCTCTCGCAGACGCACCTACATCATATCGTTTGTTGCGGTCGCGTCTTCTGAGCTGCAGATGTAGCTAAGGATAAGCATCTCGCAGCTTTCTCGTAGTCGGAAACTATATGCTGATGGTTCTAGCTATCGCCATCCCTGAACTACCAAAGCACAGATTATGGGTAGTCTTGGTCTCGCCCAAACATCAAGAGAATAGGTGACCCCATAGCATCGTCTTTGTGGTGTGTAGGTAGGCACCAAAATGGCATGTTGGCTCCAGGTTGCCTTCTGCTCTGGCCAAAAGTCCGTAACAATCTAATAGGGTTCGGTTGAACCTCTCGCTGAGGCACCTTGCAGGTGATAGGCGTTCCTCAACTTTTAATACTGCTATCCAGCACCTCCTAAGAAGGTGACTTTCAAAGTCTCGTCCCTGATCCGAGTGTATCCGGGCTGGAACCATAAACTGAGAAATATTTTTCCCACAGTACTCAAGCGCATGGTGACCATCTGTCACTCGGGGATATCCTGCGCATATGCGAATAATGTCGGTCACACTAGAATGTTCCCAATATTCCTCTGTCACTTCTAAAGACAAGAAATCAATGCAAAAACTCCAGAGGTTGTTGCTGTGATGTTCTTCAGATATGCAGCCCTCGTGGCAAAGTTTTCCTGAACACATCGCGCGCAGTCTCACATCCTGCGAACTTTCAGCCACCGGGCCAATACAATCTACCGCGAAAGTTCCAGGTCCTCTCCATCCCTAAATGTCCGAAGTCATATGCAGGCCCTCATGGCCAGGGCTCTGTACTCTGGCAGCACTAGTTGATCCGTTGCTTTTGCAAGAGTCTGTGGTCGTGCGGTGTAGCACTCCTGAATCAGTTTTAGTTTGTCCATCTCTCAATAGTAGTTTGCCTCTGGGGTAGGGACAACCGCAGCTGGCCTTGCCCCTCCCTTTGGCAAGTAGTGTATCACGAATGTCATATCTTGCAGCTGGCTTCCTCCCAGTCAGCCGCATTGAGCATGGGCAAGGGATTGGTCCAAAGCAAATTTTACTGAACAGAAGGCACACATCCGGGGGTAGGCCAGAGTTCAGCACACACAATCCATGAAGGCTCTCATGGGCCTCCGGCTCTCGGCGACTCACACTGCAAATAGCTCTCACTCCATCCGTGGGTATCACAGCAACTCCTGGTGCCTGTGGACGCCTGGACAATGCATCTGCATCTACAAACATGTGGTCATTTGAGCAAGAGGTTCCCAAGATACAGCCTCTACTCAGCTTTTCTTATTAGTTCATAGATTCTATCAACTGTTTTGCACACATGTGGCTTCTAAAGTGCTGACGGTTAGTGGGACAGAAAGGAGAGGATGAGGAGAAAATGGTGATGGTAGAGAACTATATGCTGCAGGGGATGATGGGGAAGGGGTGGAGGAAAGAGACACACTTGTCCTCTCTCACATGCTTAAATTATTGTAAACAATATGTAATAAAACTCTTAAATGTTTGGGACACAGATCATGTCTGAGATTTCTCTCACCAGCCCTATTAGCAACTACACACACGAAACACTTCAAAGCTTGACCATTAGTCCCATTCCAAAATAACAAAGCATGGGGGAGGAACTACGGGAGGGGCACACGCTTACAAACTGCATAGCCACCATGTGGCCTAATAGAGAGAATAGCAGACAGGGACTCAGAAAACCTGAGCTGTATTCCCTGCTCACCTGCTGGGTGACCGTGACCAAGTCTCTTCACCTCTCTGTGCCATAGTTTCCCTCCTTAATAAAGTTCTTTGAGATCCACTGACAAAAAGCACTATGTAAGAGACAGGTATTCTCATTACTTGGCCACAGTAACATCTCAACTCCTAAATCAGTGGTCCGCAAATTTTTTTTTTCCATGGACCACTTGAAAATTGCTGAGGATCTTGGCAAACCACTTCATTATCTTTCCAAATGTTGTTTGTGCATTAGCTGACTACTGTAAAGCGCTTTGGATAAAAGTGCTATATAAAAAAACCTTATTAATTAATTTTTTGTTGTACAAATAAAAGCACACAAAACAAGGTTACTCACCTTTGTAACTGTTGTTCTTCGAGATGTGTTGCTCATATCCATTCCAGGTAGGTGTGTGCGCGCTGCGTGCACAGCCGTCGGAGAAACTTTTACCCTAGCAACACTCAGCAACAGGAAGAGAGAGATAAGGGATGATACTAATGCGATCTCCAATAGAGCATGGCGAGAAAATGCAGCTTCGCGCTGTCAATTCGGTGGCAGCGCATCCTCCTTAGTAGCAGGAAGCTTCCCGCAAGATACAGATAATGACCGCTTCACGGCACTGTGGCATCGCACGACTGCTTCTCTCTTACACGCATCAATCCGCAATCCATAGACTATATAGCATTAAAGGCAGAGGGTCTGGCGACTTTCCTCCATAAAAGATGCACCTGGCAGCGATATCCACTTCATCCGGGAGAGGGATATCGTGTTTTCTCACCCAGGTAGTCTCATCGCTTCATGAAGGCTGGAGCGTATTATACCCCACCGCCAGTCACCGACACACTCCTGGACTGAAGCTTGATCCTAACCAGACTTATGTTCCAGCATAATATGAGCCTTGCCGACATTTTGCTTTTCTACTACCTTCGTGAAGAACGTGTCTTGGCTGGCGATCACCTCGCACGCAGGGTCTCGGAGATCAGAGCCTCACTGTGGACCTTACCGTACACTGTCTTCCATAAGAACGGTAACTGGCCAATCATCCGGCATTCCCCTAGGTGGTGTACTGCCTTCCGATAACTAGCCAGACATCTTTCCCGTTTTCTTGCCTGAAGCCTCTCGCTCTCGGGGGAACAGACAGCTCTTACACCTTGGATATGCGCCAGCGTACGCTTTCTATGTGGAAAGGACCACGGCCCTTCCGAAGTCTCCGCAGCCTCTTTGTGGCCGTTGCGGGAGCGGATGAAGTCACCCGTCTCCCTCCCAGACAGGATTTCCTCTTGGGTCACGCTGTATCGCACGTGCTACGCGCTAGCTCATGTTTCCCTCGACGCCTTACAGCGCATTCCACCAGGGCAGCATTCCTCCGCGAGCCTTACCTGGCGCACGGCCATCCTAAGAGATTTGCCGTGCTGTGACTGGATCATCCGGTCCATATCGCCTCACAACTATGCGTTGGTAACACAGTCTCGAGCTGACGCGCCATTTGGAGTGGCGTACTGGCCAGGCTGCCACGTCTCACGCCGACCCCTCCGCCTAGGTAGGCTTGGGAATCAGCTACCTGGAATGGATATGAAGCAATCGATCACTCCGAAAAGAAAACAAAGGTTACTCACCTTTTGGTAATGTTGTTCTTCAAGATGTGTTGCTCATGATCCCATATCACACCCACCTTACTCCCCACTGTCGGAGTAGCCGGCAAAGAAGGAACTGGAAGGGTGGCCGGGTCGGCCGCGGTACTTTTACTGCGGCGCCATAGGATGGCATCCAGGGGGCGCCACCCGACCC
>NC_133771.1:8531675-8562589 GCF_003597395.2 Chelonoidis abingdonii | reverse complement strand
CTGAAGGGTGGCCGGGTCGGCTGGGGTATTTATGCGGCGCCATGGTGGCGCCACTCCAGGGGGCGCCCAGCCGACCCGCTGAGTGTTGCTAGGGTAAAAGTTTCTCCGACGGCTGTGCACGCGGCGCGCACACACCTACCTGGAATGGATATGAGCAATCACTCGAAGAAGAACTAATATTTTCATCTCAGTAGTCTTAACTTTCTAATGCAATGGATGTACCCTCTCTCTCCCACTGCAGCAGCCCCCAAGCTGGGGCTGGGAAGGAGGAGGGTCTCTCCCTCTCTCCCCTACTGCAGCAGCCCCTGAGCTGGGGCTGCGAAGGAGGGGGAGTCTCTCCCCAGCAGCCACAATCCTGGAGCCAGGGAAAGTCGCCTCTTTCTCTGGCTGCCGCAGCCCTGCAGATCCCAACCCCCCCCCACCACCACCACCCTCTCTTCTCACCCCACTGCTTCCTCCCACCTACACCCTCTTCCCCCCAACGCCACCACCTCACCTTACATGTGTGTCTTCTCCAGGGTCTAGGCACCTAATTAGTGGAGCCAGGCCTGTGCAACTCCACTGATTAGGTGGGTGGCCCTTCATTCTCTCATGTGCGGCCGCACTTGTGCACACCTTAGAGGGAACTATCCAGGGACCACCTGAATGGAGCTCGCGAACCACTGGTGGTCCATGGACCGAAGTTTGAGACCCTCTGGCCTAAATGACCACTAAATCCTACCAACAACATTATTTTGTTTCTGTTCACTAACCAAAAATTTCATTAAGGAAAGTTAAGGTTGCCTGGTGGTGTATCACGCTCTTCCAGGATGTCCAGGGAAGCAAAACAAGGTTCGGAAACCAGGCAATGAAAAGTTAAGATACACACCCATGCAACCTGAACTCTGTCCCCTTTGAGCAATGCCCCAGTATGCAGGATGACTGCCTTTGTTGGAGGGAAATAAGGGGAAACCACATGAAAAATGAGGGACAATGCTTTATTTTAAGGGGCATTTTAGGGAAGTATCCTTTCAATTAGCACATCATGTATTTTTCTCTCAAATCCATGATTCTACTGCCCTCAAGTATACAACGCCATTATCATAAGTTTCAATTTAATGTTTAAAATGATCAAGGGGCATCTCTTAAAATAAAGAGATGGGTAATCACCATAAGAGACAAATCAGTGAAATAAGGAATGGTCCCTTAAAATAAGGGACAGATGGTCACCCTACCAATATATCCATAACACACACTTGCACTCAGCCTTCACTGTACAGAACAGGAGTTACCCTACACCTGCTCTACACTCAAACACTTAGTTTATTTCACAGAAAGAACACCACAACTGCTAAATGTTACAATCCTTTCAATCTTTTTATGCTTAGGCACACAATGCCATCTAACCCTATACTTTAACTTGCCCTTCATTAAACCCACAGATGACACTCAGCTCACAAGCCCAATTACAAGAAGATCCCTGTGCTCTACTACTGACAGTCTCCACAAGGCAGAGCTGAAATGAGGCAGACTGACTCATGGTACACATCTCTTTTTCCTTTGATTACACATGGGAATCAGAGAGAGAAGATCACACACACTTCCAGAGGGGCACAGCCCCCCTATATCACCTCATATCACAATCACAGGTCTGACAAGTTGCTCCAGCTAATTCCTTCACCATTCAATACAGCTAGACCTCAGATAGTGAATGCAGCTGGAGCGCATGCAAATAATTTCCAGTGGCTACTGCCAGCTCCAGGGGGGGCAGGGTTTTATGTTTCTGTCTAACTTCTCTATTTGTTTGCCATGAAACAGAACAGCCAAAACTGGCAACAAGAACGGGATTATTAAAAACAAAAACAGAAACAAAACAAAAAAGAGGAAGAGAGAGTAAAGATAAAATTATTACATATGACAATATGGACAGTTTCTAATTTTACAAAAAAGAGTAAGATTTTGCAACATATATTCAGGGACTTGAACAGTGTTTTTATGCAAATAGTACAGAAGATAATGATTTCCTTTTTAAATGGCTGTTTTCCTAATATTGGTAAACGTTGTTTTTCCCACCATTATTAAACATTTTTGCTTTCTACAATAAAGTGATCCAACATATAAGGACATAGGATTCTAAAGAAACATTATGTGCCTACCACAATTTTTTTTCTAACAGAATGATACAAGTTCCATCTAAAAAAACAAATAGAAGGAGAAAGTATCTCTCAACTTTTGGCGAGCCAGAAAAAACTCTGTTACTTGTTATTTTGGTGCTTTTCTGAAAGCACCAAAACGATTAATTTGGTTTTGGAGTAAAACATCCTGAATTAAAACTATTGAATGGTGTGTTTAACAAAGAAGTACCACTAGAGCGAGCTGTGGAGATTGCTCTGTTTGAATCCACAGTGAAAAATACACCAGCATTTCAAAGACAAATTTGAAATTTGTGAGAGCCAGTGGAAAAGCAAACAATGAAAAACCCACAACATAAACCTCCCAATTTTTTCTACCCAGGGAAAATAGTATGGGTGCAAAATTACAAGGGTGGGATGAAGTGGCAAAATTGTGTGGTAACACAGATGTTGGGACCAGTGACAAAAGGAGAGATAATGAAAGGGCACACTGATCAATGCTTACCAGATAAAAGCCCATTATGGTTACAGGATTCAGCCCTGAAGTTAATAAAGATTAGCTGAATCTTTTGTTGCCCAGAACAAGAGGAGGAGGTGGTGCAAGAAGATGATGGCCAAGACAGAGAGAGCAAAAGTATCTTCCTTTCCCGGGCTTTCGTGACCCTGTGCTCTCCGTATCTCTCCAACTGCTCCTTCAGTGACTCCTTCCGCTCCTTTTTCCCCTTATCTGTCTGTGAGCCTTAAGTATCTGTGTTCAGTTTCCTCTTTTTGCCTTCCAATTTACCCTAATCGTGGATGACCTGATCCACTCTCATGGTTTCCACTCCTACCTCTATACTGATTGCTAAATGTACTTTTCTATCCCTATTTTTTTTCTGTTGAATACTCACAACTCCAGCTAACTCTTGACATTTCATTGCTATTAGATCTCCTGCTACCAACCCAAACTTACCATGATGAAAACTGTACTACTTATCATCTTTCTCCCAAATACTCCATCACAGATTCATAGAGTCATAGATTCTAGGACTGGAAGGGACCTCGAGAGGTCATCGAGTCCAGTCCCCTGCCCTCATGGCAGGACCAAATACTGTCTAGACCAGCCCTGATAGACATTTATCTAAACTACTCTTAAATATCTCCAGAGATGGAGATTCCACAACCTCCCTAGGCAATTTATTCCAGTGTTTAACTACCCTGACAGTTAGGAACTTTTTCCTAATGTCCAACCTAAATCTCCCTTGCTGCAGTTTAAGCCCATTGCTTCTTGTTCTATCATTAGAGGCTAAGGTGAACAAGTTTCCTCCCTCCTCCTTATGACACCCTTTTAGATTCCTGAAAACTGCTATCATGTCCCCTCTCAGTCTTCTCTTTTCCAAACTAAACAAACCCAATTCTTTCAGCCTTCCTTCATAGGTCATGTTCTCAAGACCTTTAATCATTCTTGTTGCTCTTCTCTGGACCCTCTCCAATTTCTCCACATCTTTCTTGAAATGCGGTGCCCAGAACTGGACACAATACTCCAGTTGAGGCCTAACCAGCGCAGAGTAGAGCGGAAGAATGACTTCTCATGTCTTGTTTACAACACACCTGTTAATGCATCCCAGAATCACGTTTGCTTTTTTTGCAACAGTATCACACTGTTGACTCATATTTAGCTTGTGGTCCACTATGACCCCTAGATCTCTTTCTGCCATACTCCTTCCTAGACAGTCTCTTCCCAGTCTGTATGTGTGAAACTGATTGTTCCTTCCTAAGTGGAGCACTTTGCATTTGTCTTTATTGAACTTCATCCGGTTTACCTCAGACCATTTCTCCAATTTGTCCAGATCATTTTGAATTATGACCCTGTCCTCCAAAGCATTTGCAATCCCTCCCAGTTTGGTATCATCTGCAAACTTAATAAGCATACTTTCTATGCCAATATCTAAGTCGTTGATGAAGATATTGAACAGAGCCAGTTTCAAAATAGACCCCTTCAGAACCTCATTTGTTATACCTTTCCAGCAGGATTGGGATCCATTAATAACTACTCTCTGAGTACGGTTATCCAGCCAATTATGCACTCACTTTATAGTAGCTCCATGTAAATTGTATTTGCCTAGTTTATCGGTAAGAATATCATGTGAGACCGTATCAAATGCCTTACTAAAGTCTAGGTGTTCCACATCCACTGCTTCTTCCTTATCCACAAGACTTGTTATCCTATCAAAGAAAGCTATCAGATTGGTTTGACATGATTTGTTCTTTACAAATCCACGTTGGCTATTCCCTATCACCTTACCACCTTCCAAGTGTTTGCAGATGGAAACATCTGATCATATATCTGTTAAAAACTCCACTATCTTCTTCACTGTCACTCATACTCACAACTTCAGTATCAAGTTCAACTCTGCCCTCTCCATGAGCCACCACAGCCAAACTATCACAAAAATCCCGTATTTTCTTTCACAATGTTTTTAAAATCTTTCCTTTCTTCTGTGCATCTATTAAAAAAGCTTGCCCATTCCTGGTCATCTCTCACCTTGACTACTGCAAACTGTTACCTCTAGCTTTTACACATTACTTCTTGATCATCTACTGTGACATACCAGGGTGCAATCCAGACCAGTGGGGGGCTCTGTCACCCTTGCCCTGCAACCTGCGGTACCGTGCAATGCTCTACTGTTATAGCTCCCAACCTGGACCACTCACAAACAATTGCCAGAATGCAGGTCACTCCGAGATGTGTTTCTGTAACTGCAACCTGCCAGTCATACCATGGCAGTGACCAGTCTGGGTTAGACCACAGGGTAACTGCAACGAACTCCCAGTCCCATATTTTCCCTCAGGTACGTATGTCTTGTACTGCCCAGCCCTCTCCTTGGCAGTCCAGATATATTAAGTCCATTATTTCTTTAAAGAAATAATATACACACAACTTGCTACCCTAAATGGAGTTACGCAGACACTTTAAGTTAAACACACTGGATTAGATGAAACAATAAAACAAAGTCTCTCTCTTTGTAGTTAATAAACTTAAGTGAGTACAAGCAATGAGGCTTAAGAGTCAGAAATGGTTACAAGAAAAATAAAGATAAAACTCTTTCTAGTGCATAACTTGAACTATATTAGATTTAAAGCACAGTTTTTCACCACTTGCTTCCAATAGCATTACTGACCAAACTCTTCAGGTCAGGACCCCTCCTCCACAGTCCAACAGCCACTGCTTTTGTCTTCTCAGGTGCAAAGAGTAAGATGGGCAGGGAGAGAAAGGATAGGTGGGTCCTAGGGAGTGTCCCCCTCTTTTTATAGTTCCAGTCCCTCTTCAAAAAGCATTTCCAGCTGAAAATCAAGAGACACAGAGTCTAGTGGAAGAAGGAGACCTCATGCTGTTTCTTTGCTAAGATGCAGATCTTTTTGTTTGCTACCCCTTTTATCCTTACCCAAAGACTTTCAACATGTCTGCTTACCACTTCTATCTCAACCTCACTGCAAGTGTATACATCTTTGATATACAAGGCAACACTTCCTCTCTTTTTTCCCTAGCTGTCCTTCCTAAACAAGCTGTAACCTTCTATACCAATATTCCAGTCATACAAATTATCCCACTAAGTCTCTGATGCCCATTATGTTTGTGATTATTCACTAGTATTTCTAGTTCTTTCTGTTTATTCCCATACTTCTTCTATTAGCATACAGACATCTACGACGGCAATTAGATCATAGAATCACAGGTTCATAGAAGATTAGGGGTGGAAGAGACCTCAGGAGGTCATCTAGTCCAACATTCTGCTCAACGCAGGACCAACACCAACTAAATCATCCCAGCCAGTGCTTTGTCAAGCCGGGCCTTAATAACCTCTAAGGATTTAGATTCCACCACCTCCCTAGGTAACCCATTCCAGCGCTTCACCACCCTCCTAGTGAAATAGTTTTTCCTATTATCCAACCTAGACCTCCCCCACTGCAATTTGAGACCATTGCTTCTTGTTTTGTCATCTGCCACCACTGAGAACAGCCTAGCTCTATCCTCTTTAGAACCCCCCTTCAGGTAGTTGAAGGCTGCTATCAAATCCCCCCTCACTCTTCTCTTCTGCAGACTAAATAAACCCAGTTCCCTCAGCCTCTCCTCATAAGTCACGTGCCCCAGCCCCTAATCATTTCTGTTGCCCTCTGCTGGACTCTCTCCAATTTGTCCACATCTTTTCTGTAGTGGAGGGCCCAAAATTGGACACAGTACTCCAGATGTGGCCTCACCAGCGCTGAATATAGGAGAATAATCACTTCCCCTCGATCTGCTGGCAATGCTCCTACTAATGTCATTAGCCTTCTTGGCAACATGGACAATGTTTACTCATATCCAGCTTCTCATCCACTGTAATCCCCAGGTCCTTTTCTGCAGCACTGCCACTTAGCCAGTCGGTCCCCAGCCGGTAGCAGTGCATGGGGTTCTTCCGTCCTAAGTGTAAGACTCTGAACTTGTCCTTGTTGAACCTCATCAGATTTCTTTTGGCCCAATCCTCCAGTTCGTCTAGGTCACTTTGAACCATATCCCTACCCTCCAGTGTATCTACCTCTCCCCTACAATTTAGTGTCATCTGCAAACTTTCTGAGGTGCAATCCATCCCATCATCCAGATCATTAATGAAGATGTTGAACAAAACCAGCCCCAGGGCAGAACCCTGGGACACTCCGCTTGATACCGGCTGCCAACTAGACATTGAAATGTTCATCACTACCCATTGAGCCTGATGATCTAGCAAGCTTTCTAGCCACCTTATAGTCCATTCATCCAATCCATACTTTTTTTTACTTGCTGGCAAGAATACTTGCTGGCAAGAATGTGGAGACCGTATCAAAAGCTTTGCTAAAGTCAAGGTATATCACGTGCACCGCTTTGCCCGTATCTACAGAGCCAGTTATCTCATCATAGAAGGCAATCAGGTTGGTCAGGCATGACTTGTCCTTGGTGAATCCATGTTGACTGTTCCTGATCACCTTCCTCTCCTCCAAATGGTTCAAAATGGATTCCTTGAGGGCATGCTCCATGATTTTTCCAAGGACTGAGGTGAGGCTGACTGGTCTGTAGTTCCCTGGATTCTCCTTCTTCCCTTTTTCAAATATGGGCACTATATTTGCCTTTTTCCAATCGTCAGGGACCTCCTCAGATCACCACAAGTTTTCAAAGATAATATCTAATGGCTCTGCAATCACATCAGCCAACTCCCTCATCACCCTCAATGTACTGCATCCGGCCCCATGGAGTTGTGCATGTCCAGCTTTTCTAAATATCTTTCCCCTCTATTTTCCCTCTGCCATGTTCCTCATCTTTCTTTTTGTCTGCTTTGAAAAGTTTTTAAATAACATAAATCCATGAAAATAATGAATCACTTTATTTTGGATGTTTGATTATGGGTCTATTGCTCAGATAGCAACATTCTCTTTATTCTTAATTATTTTACTATCTTGACACATTTTGTCATTTTGAGGTTAAGTTTAGCAGCCTCTCCCCTATTACAGTCCTGTTGTCAGTTCTTAGCATTCATAATAAAGAGCATCAATCTAGGGAACCTATTGCCTCTAAGAGCTTCCCAAAGCTTGTTTGGTAGCTTGTTTTTTGAAACATTAATTTTAGTGATTTCCTTTATTACTGGATATAGGTCCCTTAAGTGCCTGGAAACAGTCAGCGATAGTTACTGAGGCATTCGTATTGAGGAGGATAAAGGGAGACTCATGGATCCCATATTTGTCTTGTTTTAATTTATTGTTAGGCACCCGAATGTCACAATGATGCTGTAAAAATGCTTAAATAAGTGAATGAGGCTAAAATATATGAGTAATTATGGGCATCTCAGCTGTAATTTATAAAAATAAGTGCTTTATTTTCAGTCATGGCTTTTCCAATAATATTTGTCTATACAACTTTCTTGTTTTAAGATTTCATTTGTGCACCTAGATGTCATCTAGTCATTTTTTGAGGAGGCTGAACTAGTCATGTAATACTGTTGGAAAGGATTAGCACTAGAAGCGGGAAGTTTCAATGAAAATCCAGCTCAGATAAAAGCTGCTAAGTCTGCTGAATGCAAATCTGAACTGTCACAGCTCAAGGCTTTAAAGTCAGCATGTTTGGACATCAGTCAAGTGGAGTTTTCTATCCCTTAATGGAAGACAAATAGCAAGAGAGGGGCTGCTACAGGGGAAAGTAGTTGGTCCTTTCCTATACTATCCATCATGGGGATATACTTAAAAAAATTGTGCTTTTCTGATTTGACATCACAATGTGATGTTACAACGTAAACATCTTGACAAAATGATGCCACGTGTGCTACGCTTGACTTTCATGATGATCAGGTTTTGCTTGGCTGACTCAAACAGAGCTTGCTCGGACATGCTCAGAGGTTTTCCTTATCTGCTTGCCCAGTTCTTATTAGAACCTTTTCTGAAAATCCATTACTCCTCAAAGTCCTTGCACTAAAGTTTAAGCATAGTTGTACTCTTAGATACCTTTCATTTCCTACCAGTTCTTGAGGGCAGAATATAGCTACCTGAAAGGAACAGAATAGTGTATTAGTAACTAAAATTCACAGACTTTCATGGCTGTTATTCTGAGAAACGTTATTATATTGTACATTTTGGGAAACATATGTATACCACTTGAGGTATCATTGGCTAGGCACAGTGGACCCTATTTATACTTAACTTGGATTACATCAAACTCCATTAACAGTGAAGTGGAATGAAAGTCTCACATTTCTTCAGTGACGATGAGAAAGGATAACATGGAAAAAAACAAAAAGAATCTAAGATACAGACTTTGCCCAAACTGGGATCATACTATGTCATTTCACATGTGTGGAAGAAGAACACGTTCTTTGTTATATGCTGAACAAGAGCTTTGTTTTAAAATTCAAATGACAAATGCTTCAACTTGTACCCCACATCAGACTATGAACTTCTAATCAAACAATTAGGTTTATACACATTGAATATTTTTAAATGGTTCTGCACAGCTTAATAGCTCAATCCCTCATTTGCATTCAGCTAGCAGTCTATAAAGAACAAATTTTTACTCAGGTTTTCCCATTTTGTACATTTTAGATTTGTACTCTACTGAATAAAATGTACTACAGCTGCCTTATTTTACTATATTAGCACCCACTGCCACTTATATATATATATATATATATATATATATATAACATATAGTTAATGTTCATAGATTGCTATCCTGAATGCACCTCATTGTGCATAGATATTAAAGGGGCTGGCAAAAGGTGATGAGAGAGCTGCACTAGCATCCTTCAGAACTACAGAAAGCAAACACTTGGTTCTTCTATCTCCCACTGTTGTAAGGTAGACTCTACAGTGATTGAAATTCTACTAACTGATAGGCCCATACAAAGTCCACCATGTATGTTTCACTTTAGCACCATGTTAAGCATTTAAGTAGGACTCAAGAATTGCATAGGCCAGGGCACTCAACACAAGAGTGAATTACACTTGCTGAGTGGAATGGAGAGTTCTACTGTAATAGGAGAGAACTGCCTTCAGCACCTTGTGATAAAGTAATCCATGAAAAATACTGGCAGTAGAGGCCAAATAAACCACATAGAAAGGACTAAAGAAGACATAGGATATGCACTAATCCACAGAGTAGTCAGAAACCAGCTGAAGAAGTATTGCCTAGATACTCTGTGATGTCTTTTCAAGTTACCAAATAGCCACAGAGAAAAACTGATTTTTTTAAAAGCATAACCATAAAAATCAGACTTTTATTCTCCTTACACTGTTTTGGTGCACATCAGCTATGATACTACAGAAGTGCTATAGGCAGCTCTACACAAGTCTGTCAGCTCTTACATGAAAGCTCCATCTTTTAAAGGGTTACAGCTTGGTCATAAAAACCATACACTGGCATACTACGCTAAAACAAAATCTAAATCCGTGAGTGGATTGCTTTTAATATTGCCAAATTTGTTTCAAATCAGTTTGGAAAGATATAAGTTAGAAAAGGGCAAAAATAATAGACGCCGTGGGATTTCAAATTATTTTAAATGCTCTTATAACTCAAAACCAAATCTCTAATCTAAAAGCAGCCAGATACACTATCATGCATGGGATCTAAATTCAGGTCCCAAGCACAGTCTCCTTCATCCTATAACAGCAGAGGATGAATTCTTTTCAGAAGCAGCATATTTAGCCTGTGAGCAAAGGAATTGTCTGTATTCAGTGATCCTTCTGGTCACCTGAAGAAGTGGCATCAATGGGCTCCAGAGGAATTACATCCAACTTCCCTTCCTTATGAAAGGATTTAAGGGGGAAATGACAGGGAAAATGGAGGAGAGCCATAAAGTCCTTGGGAGAATGTCAGGTGAATTCTGAAAATAAGGTCTACAAGAAAAATCAGATATAAAGTAAATCACTGACTTTGCCCTTAAGACTCATTAATATGTTTTATATAAGAAACCATATTCTGATGTTTGATTGCTTGCCAATTTCTTCTCTGTCTTAAGCATTCCTTTATTGTGGTCAGTAATTTAGAAAGTGATAGCCTTTCATCTTCAGCAGTTTCTTAACACCTATGATATCCTGGGAGTTTTCCCTGAGAATTCTAGCTTACTTCTGGGGGTCAAACCATGTTAGAATGGCTCATGAGTAATCTCCAGCTGGTTTAATTAGCCATTTTGGTCAAGCTAGACCTCTCTAATCTCTAGTAAATTTTCAAGACTATTGACTATGGCTTGCTGCATCAGAGACTACTGATGTGTCTGAAAAATCCCTCCATTTCCTTCTAGAATATGTAAATACAGCATTCAAACTGGATGAGGATGGAGAATTGAGTGTCAACATTGAGAAATTTGAAATGCAACTTCTCCCAAGCTTCTCCCCTATATCCCATTAGGTTCAATATGTATAAAACCACTTGTCAAGATCATTTCTGAATACAGTATAAAATATCATTATCATGCTGATGAAACAACTATATACCTCTTCCTCTTCGGATCTCAATAACTCAATCTCCACTCTGGAGACCTCTTCGGATGACATTGATGACTGCATGAGCCAAACATGCCAAATTTTCAATTCTGGAAAGACGGAAATCTTGCTAATGAATAAAGCTAATTGTTTCAAAGGGGATTTCTTTTCCTTAAAGTCCCCACTTATTCAGGAGCCAGCAGAAAATCTAGCTTAGTTGTAGCCAGCTAGCCACTTGACAGGAGAGAGCTTGTGGCACCCATAGGTCCCTCAACTGCCTCACACAGATATCTGAGATCCTGCCCCCGCCGAAACTGAGAGACTCAAAGCTATTGGTTTCATGGGGCCAAAACTAGCCTTCAGTTAACTACAGAAGGGGGTATTATGAATAATATATGACTTATAAGAAGAAAGTACTATACCGTACTTTCAGTCCTAGTGACTGTTTTACATCTTCCTGTTTGGTTTTTAGACATATTTCTCAAAGCTAGATCAAAGTTTATTATTCAACACGACATATTTTCATTTAAAATTAAAATTGAGGATAGCCTTGACATTTGTAAAGTCATAAACGCTAAAGATGCCCATCAAAGAAGTACTGAGGGTCAAACACCAGTTCTGGCAACCAGTAAAAAAAATATATATAAAAAACTGCTGACTCACTGAACGGAATGGGTGTAACCATATTATACCCACCCTATGTTCCTTACATTTGCTGACTGTAAAGTGATAGACTTGTGTAGAAAGCCAATTGTTAACACTATTTAGATTTTAAATGTTATTCTTTTGTTCTTGATTTCATTGCATTGCATATTAACTACTTGTTCATCACCCTGACCACTATTACAGAGAGCATGTATAAAATTAAAAGTATTTATCAGCAACTTAACTTATTTTAACAATTATTTGAGTGAAGTCTGTTTCAGAACAGGCTGCAGTTCCATTCACAGCCCCACACATCAAGTCAGCACTGATAACTGTAACAGAAGTGAGTTTCTACAACTGTGAACTAGATAGGAGGGGGCACCCACAAGAGACTATAAATGAAAAAAGCAAACCCAACAACCCCTGTGGACTATATGTATTATAATGTTATCTCTGGTGCAGTTATTTTGCTCCTGATAACCTTAAAAAAGCTCTTAGTGTAGTTTGTTAAGCCATATCAGAAAATCATCCATTGATTACAGAACATGAACCACACTTATTTATTTTTAAATGGAAACATAACCTTTTGGAAACTGCAGATAACCGCAGATCCTTTTAAGATATTTTTCTCTGTGACACACAGCCATTTCATTCACAGATGAATGTTGTTTACTACATGTTTGTAAAATGCAATTCCTAATGCAAATATTAAACACATGTAGGACTCGGTCTTGCCCTGCGATTACTTGATGCACATAAGCTGGGAAATCAGCCACTTGGGCGCACACATTCTCTAGGTGATCTTCGAGGATATGCAGGGCATATTTGTGTAACTATTTGTTGCGGCACAAATGTGCTTGTATTACAGAATACACATTTTTCTTTTTCAATATTCATTGAAAGAGTATAAAGGTACATTATTTCATACAACCTTGCCTGCACTGCTCAACTGGAAAATAAGACCTCAAATTTAAAACTATGGGCCAATGCTTAAGCAAGGGGTGAATTGCAACTAATAAATCAGAAACTGGACAATTGGAATAAACATTATTATACAGTCCCTTGTTTTATACCTCATTTTAAACAAGGAATTATTTATGTTTAGGATTTCATTTGAAGTGCAAATTTAAACATCAGTTCCTATATACTAATAAAGATTTGAAAAAAAATAAAAAAGGGGTTAAGAGGTGCAAACTTATCAAAGCACTGTAATTCTATACATAAATAAAATAACAGATCAAGACAATAATACTTTCTTATATGCCGCAGAAAAACTTTAATATTCACATTTTACCATTGTTCAACATACATCTTGTGATGGGGGCTTGGAGGTTCGGGTAGCCTAGTGGTTAGTGCACCTGACTGCCAATCCCTTATCACTTTGTCAGGGAGGAAGCGGTAGCACTGCCTAGTTCCTGACCCCAGGATGGAAGTGTTTGGGCCTCCCCCCTGTTTAAGTAGCACATGTAAGGGGACCTAGGCCCTCTCTCTTCACCGGGTCCCAGGGCCCTATGGGAAATAATACTGGCAGGGTCCTTCCTGCAGAGAGTCTAAGTCCACTGTCCTGGACTACTTCCTACCTATGTGCTCCTTCAAGACCTGCTAGTTCTCGAAGTGAGTGGTGGTTAGAGAATACACTTCCTGGGGGCCTTAGCCACTCTGTGGTCCCCTCTCAGGCTGCACTTTCTGTCTGGCTTCCTGCCAAAGGATTCTTTTCTCCAGCAGCCTGTCCACCACCTATTGCCTGGGCTTCTGAGTGCCATTTAACACACTCCTCTAGCTGAAACATGCTCAGCAGACCTGTACGCCAGGCCTACCTGGGCCCAATATTGCCTTTTAACCCTTTTGGGCTAAGGGTGGGGGTTGTGTACCCCATCACATACCTCATCAAGCCAAACAGGTTTTTTCCAAGATACAATACATTCCTAGACAAAACTACATGAAACTCGTGTTAAGGCTGAGTACATATCTGTAACTTAATGTTAAAATTAGGACAAGAAATGTTGTAATTAACCCCCAAACAACTATTACAAATCCAGGAAATTCAGAGTTAAGATTAAATGGCACAGGAATCCGAACAGGATAAGATATGGAAATGTACAGTTAAAGCACTCAAAGGACCTTAACTCTGCTCTGCCTGACACCATGCAGTGACCAAAAACCTATTATTAGTGCATAAGTGTTTGTAGTCCCAGATTGATTAAACTGATTTTTAAAGACACATTACTTTTATTTTTATTTTTTATTTATTTATTTGCTCTTGTTGTCACTATTGGGTCCGTTATTAACTGTGCATTGCCATAAATTAGCCTGTTTGAATTTCTTGAAGTTTAACCTAACTCTGAATCTCCTGAGTTTCCAATGCTTGTTATGGGGTAATTATAACATAACTGCAATGTTGTTACCCTTAAGCTGCTCCTAAGTACATAACCTTAACTCCAATTTAATATAGCTTTTATCTGTTAATTTATTACACTTTTCATATATGAACATTAAACCCAAAGACAATAAAGTAGTTGAATTCCTGCTTTAAGCACAAAACTCAGCTCAACCTTAACTTGGGAACCGTAACCATAACTTCCATATCTCTAAAAATGGTTCTGTGCAGTTTACAGAAACCCTGATATTGCTTCTTAGATAGAGAAAGCATGAGATATTAATGGGATAAATTAGGAAACAAAATACAAAATGAAGATTTCTGGGGAAGAAGTGAGGGGAAAAGGAGAGAGAAAAAATATAGGCGAGGCAGTAGCAAACACGATGTAGGGAGAAGGAAAGAAAGAGAAGATATGAGACACAGAGAAAGAAAAGAGGGAACACACCTCTGAAGACAGCTTAGGAAAAGTTACATCATATGAGTCATAAACAGATAGTTAAGAGTTAATGTCTCTTTTACCTGTAAAGGGTTAAGAAGCTCAGTAACACCTGGCTGACCCATGACCAGAGGACCATCGGGACAAGTACTTTGAATTCTCAGTGGAGCGAAGTCTTTGTTTGTGTGTTTGTTTGTTCGTTGTTCGCTCTTGGGGCTAAGAGGGACAGACGTGCACCCCAAGTTCCCAATCTTTCTGAAACAGTCTCTCATGTTCAAATAGTCTAAGTACTACCTAGAAAAGGCGGATTGTTTATGTTTGTTTTTTACTTGTGAATGTATTTTGCTGGAGGAGTTTACCTTTTGCTGTACTTTGAATCTCAGGCTAAGGGGAGGAGTCCTCTAGTTCTATATGAGCTAAAGACCCTGTAACTTTTCCATCCTGAGTTTACAGAGATAATTTTTACTTTTCTTCTTTTATTAAAAGCTTTCTTTTTAAGACCTATTGATTTATTTTTTCTTGTTTAAGACCCAAGGGATTGGTGTCTGAACTCACCAGGAGCTGGTGGGGAAGGGGGGGTTATTCCTCTCTGTTTTAAGATCCAAGGAGTTTGGATCAGTGTAGTCTCTACGGGAGCCCAGGAGGGGAGTCTGGAGTGGGAAAGGAGGGATGGTTTATTCTCCTTTTTTAAGACCAAGGGGTTTGGGTTTGGTACCCAGGGGAGGTATTTGGGAACAGGAAGTGTGCCAAACACTATATTTTGGCTGGTGGCGGCGCTATCAGGTCTAAGCTAGGAATTAAGCTTAGAATGGTACATGCAAGTCCCCACTTTTGGACACTAAAGTTCAAACGGGGGGAAAATACCTTGACAATGTGTATTACAGGAAAGAAAGAAAAGCTCAGTAAAATCAGTACGGAAAAGAAGATATGACAAAAGTAAGAGAGTTGTAGGTTGGTCAAATAGTATTTAAGAAATGTATGATTTGATGAATTTCTCCAGTATTCATTTAATAATCTATTCAACGCATTTATGGTGGTAGTCAGTTAGCTGCTCAGATAGTACTGCTGAATGTTTTTTTCAGCTAACACCAGAGAAAAATCAATGAAAAAATATATTCAGGTTATATTTTTCCTGCTATTTGACCATTCCTAGCAGTAAGTTAATTTTTTTTAATACATTAAAAACACTGATGCTCTTCAGAACAAAATCTGTGTCTGCCTCTGTGCTTGGATAGTGCCAAGTACATTCTGAGCAATTCCACAATATAAATAAAATAACATCAGTTGATTGGCAACACTACAGTTAAACACAAATGATACATAACTGCTTCATTCCTTTTGGCCCTGATTCAGCATTGATTTTTTTTAAAGGGACTACTCGTGGGCTAAAAGTTAGGCACATGCTTAAATACCTTGCTGGATCTGGGCCTTAAATTGCAGGCAACAAGATGCCGCACAAACTTTTCAAGCCCTGACACTGAATGCAAAGCATAGTACTAAGTTGTGAGATACTGATCTGCCCTAAATAAGAGGCAGCATGTTGTTGCTCTGTCCCAGGAGTAGCCAAAGAAGAGTGAGGGCTGGTCTACACTGAAAACATACATTGGCGTAGCTACATCTCTCATGAGTGTGAAAAATCTACCGCTCTAACAGCTGTATATATGCCACCCTAACCCCAGTGCAGACAGTGCTGGGTCAATGGAAGAATTCTTCCATCAACCTAGCTACGAACTCCTGGAGAGGTGAATTAACTACAGTGACAGGAGAACGCCTCCTTCACTGTAGTGAGTGTTTACACTGAAGTGCTACAGCAGCACAGCTGAAGATGTGCCGCTGTAGTGGCTTAAGTGTAGACATAGCCTGAATTCAGTCACAATTTGTGACTCAGTCTAGTCACAATCTCCCTCTCAGTACCCTGTTGTTTGGAGAAAGGAACAAACTGTATGAGGTCTATACTTACCATCATGTATGTTGCCCAGTACATTGAGGGGGGTGAGTTCAGACCAAAGCTATGGCCACTCCCTATTCCCCACCTACCTAAAAGAAACATGGAGCCTACTTTCTCTCCTATGCTGTTATCTGTGAGGCATAAGGACTCCTGTGCTGCCATGCTAACCAGGACACAATTTAACCTATAATGTAGTTTTCCTTTACTATATCAGCACTTACCAGTACTTGTGTATTTGTAATAGCCCATCATATTAACTTGTATACATTGTTAGGCCTGATCCTCAACTACATTACAACAGTTGTATGCACATATGACTATAGTGAAGTCAGTGGAATAGCTCTGGTGCTATAAACTGACGCAGTGGAGAATCAGACCCTATTATATTTAAGGCATTCCACTGAAGGAGTTGCCAAAGAGTGGGTGATTTATATGCTATGGTGCAGATTCTCACCTAATTTACCCTTGTACAATGCCAGTAATGTCAATTGAGCTACATGGGTATAACTGAAAGTATAATTGGGCTCCATGTGTCCTGTAGTATTTAAGCACAACACGGCTTAAGTTACAGCAAGTGGAGACACTCAGCTGCTCCACTATATTTTTTTGCTTTCTGAAAGTTTGTTACACTCACAGACTCATCTAAATAAATGTAGGGTCAAATTCATCCCTATAATTTCTTTGAAGGCAAAATGGAGTTAAACCATCAGTAAAATGGACACTATTCATCACGGGTCTATTATATAGTAATATGAAATATTATCCTTTGAAATAAAAAATCCTGTGTAAATGTAACTTCTAGGTTTACTTATCATCCTGACAGGTTATGATTATCAATGCAAGTTTTTGGCCCTTACGTGTTAGATACACATCTTTCCAAAACCACTGTCGCAAGCAGCTATTTAATCTTGCTTATCTTTCACTAGAAA
This sequence comes from Chelonoidis abingdonii, assembly GCF_003597395.2. Lineage (NCBI taxonomy): Eukaryota > Metazoa > Chordata > Testudines > Testudinidae > Chelonoidis > Chelonoidis abingdonii. The sequence goes on along the minus strand of NC_133771.1, from coordinate 8,545,185 downwards.
CAATTATCCTCCTTTATTCCACAATTTGGAATAAATCTTCAGAGCAACATATATAAATAATCTTCTGAATAAAGACCCTTTTGAATTCTTTTTTATTTTATAAAGTTAGGGTTTCTGCGGTCTGAATCTCCTTCAAGCCTTATTTGCATTCAAGAGGCTGCCAATTGGGTAAAGTTTCTACTCCTTAAGTAATGCTGTTTCCCAGCAACCTGCATTCTGTTGCCAGGGAGAAACCCTGTGGAGAACTACCTCAGTTTTCAGGCCCGCCGCAGTCCTGAGGGGGTATGGCTTTGTGCAGGGTTGCTTCATGCCAGTGCACACATTTGAGTGTGAGAAGAATGCTAAGTAGTCTACGATGAAACTCCAGAGACTGGAATGAGGGGTCGGTGGGTTTTTTTGTTTGTTTGGTTTTTTACATTTATTTTGGTTTGGTTTGGTCTTGTCAAGGACTTACTAATGAATGACGTAGGTCTTTGTGGTATGCTGTATTTAGAGATGACAAGGTGAAAGTTTTTCAGCAATGCAGTGTTACCTTGGGAGCTGCATTTGGCAGCTGGTTATGCAGTTCTGCAAACAGATACTCTAAGTTATTGATCTACCAATGACTGTTCGTTCCCGGTTTTGTCTCTTTTGCAGACGTCAAATGCAAAATTCACACAAAATTAGATTTTCATAACTTCTGCAACATCTCCTAAAATGGAAAGGTAAGAGTTGGCTAAAGAGTCATTCCTTTTGCCAATGTCAGTCCAATGCTTAATAATTTTTCAAAGTTACATTTTTGGTGTGATAAGAGTTATTTAATGTTTAGTTATAATTGCTAAAAGCAAACAAAGACACCCATAAAAATGTAAAAAGGAAGAGGATGCATGACATGCATATTTCTACTGCCACCATTATTTTCAAAAGAAAATATTTCATGCATAATTTGAAGAGACATTGCAACCATTCAAGAATTTCAAAAGTCATGTCTTTCAAATACTAAACAATTTCTAAAAATAAGGTGCCATAGCAAAATGTAATGTCACTTTACATCCTTTCTGGTCTGGATCTCAGCATGCTTGGTCAAACTATAATGTAAATGTGATAAACTTATAGAAATCAGTGGATCAAAAATGCAATAAATGAGGGCCATTCCTTAAAGTGAAGAGATAAGCAATTCCCTCTTTTAATGAACTAGAAAGGAAAATTGAAACTTGAGAAATACAATATACAGAGTCTATGAACTTGGTATTCGTCATACCTCTGAATTGTCCCTCCTGTGGAGATATCCCTTCTTTTTTACCTATACTTAGTAAAATCCCTTATAAAAATGGGATGTCAGTTAATTTATTTACATGAAAATAGTGAATCAAGAAACTGAAGCTATAGAAAATGTTAAAGAAATTAATCCTACTAAATCTTAAACTTACTTCATTACTGTTTCTCTTCTGTGCCTGATTCTGAAGCATAATTTCACACTGGAACCTACACTTGGGTCATGACAGGTTGCAAAGTTACAGTATGGTGATACTGAATCAGTGTGTTTGTTTTTTCCTACTTTTCACATAGTCAACAGAATTTTTAACAATCTTAGGAAAAAATATCAAACATTTTTATTTTCCTTTTCATTGCTCACATTACGAAAGACCATCAGATATATTCACAGACTTCAGTCAATAGTTCCATTATAAAATCTTACTTTTTATATAATTTAGCACATTCTCAGAATAATGTTAACACATTTTACTGATGTTATGAAAAAACATTATATTTATTCATATTTAATTCGGCAGTTCCATTAAAAAAAATCTCACTTTTTTATATAATATAACAAATTATGTTGAAGCATTCCCCAAACTAGCAAAATGGTATAAATCTTTACGCACTAGATAAGAATGATGGGTCAGATCCTGCTCTATACTACAGCCTCTTTGAAGACCCAAAACAATAAAGCTGCCTTAAATGGGCAGCTGGAGATTCCCTTGACATGTAGGAATTTCCAAATGTCATAAAGCCAGCATATACAGCTCGACGCCAATACTTTCCTACAAAGAGTATGGAGATTTAATGGGTATTGTCAGAGTTCGCTGAGCTCCAGTGTTCCCTGCGAGTGTAATGGCTCCTATGCCATTACAAGCCAATGTAAATTAAAGCAGCCCTGAGGACTGAGATACACTCATCTTTACTTTCCTCTCTTCTCAGATGCACTGAGCAGAGTTCTGGCATTTATACTTCAAAACAGATAGGCAATCTTTTGGGGCAAACTATTAATGCAGAAGTAAAAGACATGAAATGACCTAAGTCTAAGGAAATGAGGACGTCTTTGTTAAAGAAAATGATATTAGGAAAATTGCGTCTTTTAGGAATATCATTCCTCTGATATCTGGTTAATTTCTAGTGATACGTGTTGCTAAAAATCATTTGAACCTTCATAGTTTCTAAGCATGGCGTAAAGTAAATCAATGGCACAAAAGTAGAACTAACCTTTTAAAATGTAGTGGAATTTGTTTTGTTTTTTACCCACTTGTTATAACAGATTTCCCTCTCTCATTTACCTTTCTTTTGCCATCTCAAAATATGTACAATATTAGCTTGCTGATTGGTTCAGTTTGAACTAATCTTTTTAGTTGGCAATTGGAAAAAGCAACTGAAAATTAGGGGATTTGGGCTTTCTGCATTTTCAGCTGCAGGCTTACTTGTAGCATCTCTCTCTTGCTTTCTGATGACCCCATCTACAAAGTACAAAAAGTCTCTTTCACATGAAGGGGTTGAAGAGATAATGCAAAGATTGCCAATCTTTAAATATCAGCATTAAACCAAATAAAATACTACTGACCATCTTTTACGGCTGCCAACAAAAAAAGAAGTTATTCAAACTCAAGCAATCAACAAGCTACATATTTTGAGACGGTAAAAGAAACATTAACGAGAGAGGAAAATCTGTTATAACAAATGGGTAAGAGCACAAAACAAATGCCACTACATCTTAAAAGATTTAGTTCTACTTTTGTGCCATTAATTTACCTTACAGCATGTTCACAAGCTATGAAGGTTCAAATGACTTTCATCAACATGTATCATAGAAATTAGCCAGCTATTGGAGGAATGATATTCCTAAAAGAACAGTTTCTTTAAAAATTCCTTATGAAATGAACCAGATCTAAGGAAATTAGTATCTTTTTCTTCTGGACTAAAATGGAATAAATTTGCCCCAAAAGTTCAACTATCTGTACTAATGACATCAGTGAAACTTATGTTGAAACACATGTGCAAAATCCTAGCAGAAGAGGCAAAAGAGAGTAACTATGTCCAGCCTCAGTCCCAAGCCAAATTCCCACTACTTCTCCAGGGCTGGATGCTAAGGGACCTGCAAACTAGAATTCAGTCCACAAATCTGTGAGATCTTTGTTTATAATCTGCTATTGCTTAGCAGAGTTCTTGGAGAGCCTCCAAATCTTAGGGCTTCGTGGGAAATTTCCCTGTAGTTCTGTCCAAGCTTATACCCAGAGGATCTGAAGCCTTTCTAAAAACACAATTACATTTCATTGTCTCTTGAGTTTAGCAAATCAGATTGAGAAATTAATTGTAAGCATAATTAGAATTCAGTAAGAATTCATCTGATACACTAAATTCACGCAACACTTGCTGCAACAGCAATAAAGGGACTTTAAATCTGGTTAATTTAAAAAGAGTTAAAAGTAAAGTCAGGTACTATGCCTATCCATGAGTCTCCCTCCCAATTTCTGTGGTCTGGAAATGATATTTTCCTGATTTTTTAAATGCTTTTGTCCCCACTGTTGCTTCAAGAAAGACACGTAGAAACAACAGAAAACTAAATAATTAATGACTATACAGCAGCAGCAAAACTGCCCAGATGTCAAATCAACAAAGTAAACAAAAGTATGGGGGGGGGATGAAAAACATTCTCGCTAATTTATATCAGTGGTTCTCAACCTTTCCAAACTACTGCACTCCTTTCAGAAGTCTGATTTGTCTTGCATACCCCAAGTTTCACTCATTTAAAAAAATACTTGCTTACAAAATCAGACATAAAAATACAAAAAAGTGAACCAGCCACACTATTAGTGAGAAACTGCTGACTTTGTCATTTTTACCAAATAATTATAAAATAAATTGATTGGAATATAAATATTGTTCTCACATTTCAGTGTATAGTATATAGAGCAGTATAAACAAGTCATTGTCTTTATGAAATTTTAATTTGTACTGACTTTGCTAGTGGTTTTTATGTAGCCTGTTGATGTTCCCCACGGAAGACCTCTGCATACCCCCAGTTGAGAACTACTGATTTTTACTAATATTATATGTTACTTGTAACAATAAGTAAATATTTCTGGACAAATCTGTAATTTTTAAGTTGGTTGTATCCCTTTAAACGTATTTCAAATATTTGACAGTAGTGTCAAGATGTGTTGCTGATCAGAACCGTAACTGAAAAATTATACCTTGTTACTACACACTTCTGCTCACAATGGGATCTATTTTCCTTTCAATGAACACAGTTCATCCCCGGCGTAGTTCCAAAGGGCTAGATTCTCTGTTCAAATATAAATCAAGAGTATGTTCACTGGCTTCAATGGAATTACCCCAGATTTACATCGCTGTAACTAAGAGAATCTGCAACTATAGAGTTATACTAGGGATGAATTTGGCCCAATGTGTGCATACTTGGGTATTTTTATTGTTGTTATTAATTTGTATTATAGGATTGGCTAGAGACTGCCTAGAGATTGGAGTCCTCTTGTACCAGGTCTTGTACACAAGGCTTGACTACACAAAGAAGATGCACAAGTTTAACTAATGGCATGATACTAAACAGATTTAGTTAAACTAGTGCAATTTTGTGTGTTGACCAGGAAATAGTAAAAGACAATCCCTGTCCCAAAGAGCTTACTCTTTAAATGGACATGACAACCAAAGAATGGGAGAAAAAATATTAATCGCCATTTTATAGGTGGGAAGATTTAAAAAGAGAAGTTAAGTGATTTTCCCCAAAGTCACACAATCAATCTGAAGATAAGCAGGAATCAAACCCAGATCACTCAGGTCCTAGTCCAGTGCCTTAACCAATGGATCACCATTCTTCTCTAAGATTCAAACTGGGAAAATCAGTTGCTGGAAGATAATGTTGAAAGTGAGGGGAAAGTTTTCAAATATTTTTAAATTACTACTGGATAGTTCAATAGCAAATAGAATCACAATCCATCCTCTCTGCATCACTATCCATCCTCTGTGTTAGGAAAAGACCAAGGTGGTTGCCTTTACTAAAAGATGGATTTGCAGCACATGAAAGATACTAGCCTAAAAACTATGAAGACTGGAATCCTGTATATCCATGGAACAGATTCAGACAAGTGTCACTGCAAGATTCTCCAAGACTATCAAGCTAATATATCTCAATCCTAAACTTTTAATCCAGTAAAATGTAGAGAATGAACAGTCTCTGAAGCAAGGACAATTTAGTCTTCGTGTCCATTTAATTCTTGGCCTCTCTAGTGAGATAGCCAAATATGTCCATAAGCTAGTTAGATGGCTCAGCAAAAGTAAAACCACAGAAATCAGTAGAATTTTTCAGCAGGAACAGATCAGAGCAAGTTACCATAGTCAGAACAAAAAACATACGTAACGAAAATTTCCCAAAATTGGGGTTCATCATGTTTGGCACCACAATGGGAAGCCCACTCCCTTCTTTCTCTCCAGCAGCTCATACCAGGACTTTTCCTCTGAGCACATGCGCAAAGAAAGGGATAAATGAAGTTGACGTTAATGTCTTGGTATACTGGCAATGAAATAGTGCCACTGCTTCCTATATCATATAAAGCCAAGTGTCATGATTGTTTCTGTGATGCAAATCTCTCTCTAGGACCTGGACTGAGACCACAAACAAATGACTGACTAAAAATTATTTCCAGCATTACCTACCTGAACTGATCATACTAATGGAGCAAAAGTCCTACATCCTACCGTTTCACAAAATCTCACACTAACTGTATTTTATAATTGGGGTGTAAGTAAGTATGTGTGTATATAGTGTCAATTAAAGTGTTAACCTCTAATCTACTCATAACCACATTTGATACAATATAGCAACTAAAGATGATTTTAATAACTAAACTTTGGTTAGTGAGGATAGCAGAAAGTGATATTTAATTTTGCTACAGGGCATGACATTATACTCTAGCACATTGTAAAAGTCATGCTTAAAGTACTAATTTTCAAAAATGAATTTCAGTTTCTCTACTGTAGTGAAGGAACACAGCAAAATATCTGCAAGTTCCAAGACTGAGAAAAATTGTTGAAGACCAAATAAATGCAAGTAGATTACCAAAAAACAATACTTCATAGAAATTTACACAAGATTCCCATGAAAGAAGTAGGAGAAACTTCAGAAATATATAAGGTATCAATTACAGTATGATGATTTCATAAGCTTGCCACAATCTATGCTGTTTTTAAAAGAGAAAGAAATCTAAAGCAGAACTCCTTTATTTTGATTTCTGCATACATTATGACAAAACAGAACTAAGCTGAACATAATTAAAGCATCATATTTATCTCCAGGTTTAGGTGACTTCGGCAAATGAAACCATTTGTACATTCCCCTTGTAATATACTTTGTCACAAGAACCTTACAATAAAAATACATCTTTCTATATCTGGCTGTCAGTCACTTTAGATAAATTAATATAATATACTATACTGATTAAAGTCTTGATCCTGCATATTACTAAGCTTCAGCACCTTACAATATCAGGGCCTACATTAGTAATATCCTTAAGATAAAAAGCAAAACAATGTCATAGACAGGTTCGGTTCTCATCCAGTCCTCATAAAGAAGGGCCAAGGAGTTAAAGAGGAAGAAAATATGGGGTGGATTCTCACTTATTAATGAGGAAGGAGACCATAGGTGGGTGAATGGGGAGAGAGAAAGAGACACAGACTGTCAAAATGTACAGAATTTATTCATCAAAAAACCAACACAAGTCAGCTGGCAGTAGAACCTGGTGACATGCAACTTTCAATGAAAAATCAACTACTGAACAGATTGCCTTAAAATATGGAAAACAAGGCATTTTAAAGTGCCAGTCATATTTTACATTCAGATACCTCCATGCACAGAAATCTGGCCCAAGTAAACTTTATACTAAATTTTAAAACTTAATTTGCACCTAATTTCTAATGGTATTTACCTTGTTTTAACTTTTACAGTTCTTTGTAGGTCAATGCTGTTATTAAGCACACAGGTACCCAGAGTGGATTGATTTAGATCACCAAATAGAAAGCCTTGATTTAAACCATTGATTTTAATCAACTTTTCCATTGGTACTTCAGTTATTTTCAAAAGAAAGGTGCATTCTCCTTGGTTGATATAACCATTAAGCATGTTGATTTACAATCAACTAGAACCTTTACACTAGATATGGTAAATCTTTTTGCTACCTAGAAGGATACACTATAACTATATACATTTATTTAAGCAATTACATAGCATATATTCAGCTTCTTATTAAGTGTACATTTTTGTATATTAGAAAATGGGTGAATGATATATTGCTTATTTATTAACATTTTGTATATATTTGTGTCAAGCTGCGTTAGTGAAGCAACTGGAATTTAACACACAAAATAACCACATAAAATGTATTTTATTAAAAACCAACTTTTCACGTTCACATGCACAACTAAACGATTTATTAAACGAAGGGATTAACTGTAGACAGTGAATTAAGCTGATTATTTCAGGTCAGTCTTTCAAATATTCCTAAGAGAAAGTGACTGGAGTTTAAGTTCCTATTTGCCTCAGTCTCTTGAAAATGAGACAGTCTCCTAAATTACTCAGGCTGTCCTTCAAACTTTTAAAACTAGTAGATCTCATCCCCTCCCTCATTTTTATACATAAACTGGAAGAGAAAGACAAGTTTTCCTGCATTTTCAACTTCCTACCTATTTCTCAACTTAGAATATTTTCTTCCTTTGGACTAATTCATTCATTCTGTGCCTGCAGAAGAGGCTACTGCTCTCAAAAGCTGGTTTAGCACTTCAAACTCTGGTTCCAGGTGCTTAGCTAGTGAATTCCATCCGTTCAGTGGCATGACTTTCTTTAAAAGCTCATCAGCAAACACATATTGCTTAGACAGTTCACCTCCTGCCTTGAAATTTATTATGGCTGGCATGATTGATGGGAATTATTAGATGCCCATGTCATGTCACTTCTTCAGCAGTTAGGCATCCACCATGATACTCTGGGTTGAGATTATTGGCAAAAGAATGAGGCGGAGTAAGTGCTTGACCATCCACTTCTTTAGTGCCTGAGATTTAACTTTGTCGGGGGTTTTTTTCTGTAATATCTTGAAGTTCTTTCCAAATTTCAACAGCATCAGCAATACAGCAGCTATCTCTCTGCAGTTTATCTAAACTATGGAAATAGGTTTTAGTATATTCAGCATATTTTCTACATTTCTCTTTAGCCCAATGATCTTCACAAACTGTCATCAGAATAGGACAGTTCATAATAAAATAGCTCAAAAGAATCAACCCCTGAATTCCACCCTACATCTTAGGGGAGAACTAGTGTTGGACCTGCTCTCTTCAGTGCAGCTGAAGCAAAGTGGTTGTTATGGAAGTATTTTGCAATTTCAACAACATTTTCCTTTATTCTTGGAGTTGTACTTATGTCTCTGCCTAAAAGAATCATCAAATGAGCACTACATCCATATGTTATACATTTCAGGTTCCCTTCATTCTCTTCTTCTAGATTTCTTCTCATCTTTGCTACATTTGCAGCACTGTCTGTGGCAAAGCTATGCATGTGAATTTTTGTTCAGTTTGTCATATTTTTACTACTGCTTCTTTTAAATATTCTACTGTATATGGGTAGTCCCTGGTGTATCAATTGTTTCTGTAAGATAGACAACCCCATCCTCTGTCGTCCGAAAAGCACGTTATTAGATCATTGTGTACATTGCTCCACCCATCCAGACTCAGATTAATAAACTTTCCCATCAATGCTTCTTGCACACTGTACAATTTCCTTTTCATAAACTGTATCCAGCACCCTTACAGCAATGTCTACTCTGCCAGGTGGAGCATAGCCTGGTCATAATTATTGAACTTGTCAATGAGATGTTTGTTCCAAACAATATGAAAAGGAGAATTTGTTGCATAGATGAACCAAGCAATCTTTTAATCTATGGAGTTCTGCTGGAATTTGCTTAAACTCGTGTCTATAGCAACATACCAAACAGCTTATTAAAATGTTAATATTCATAAATGCTTAATAAAACTTTACTGTTAAACAGAAATTTTCACCTATGATGATTATACTGAATAAAAAAATCATTTCAGAAGTCCAGCAGTAACAATAAAAATATAGTTGATAAATACTTCCACAAACATATCAATTAAATTTTAATACAAACATTTGAAGTTCCTAAGTAATCCACCCAAATTCATGACAATAACCTAAGTTATCACTTACTAGTAGAGTAAAACATCATAGGCACTCAACAGGAAGTTTACTAACCAGTTGATCCAGATTCTTCAGACATGTTCATATCACCATCTTCAAAGTCATTGACTTATGAAGAACATTTTTTATAATGCTGTTTCATTTTAACAACCAGGCCTTGCATCTCTCTGTTGCACTGTTTACACTGGGCACATTCCTTTTTTTATCCAGGGGTACAGGAATTTCTTGAAAGTATGCCTGAACAGGGTATTCTTTAGCACCTGCAGCCATGGCAATTTGCCCACTTCCCTCAGCCCCCCAGCTCCCAGGTGTTGAAATCAATGCTGGAGGCTGCGCTCTGAAGAATGTTATCCCTTATTCCCAGAGTGTCCTGCTTTGACACCAGCATGCTTCTTTCTGATTGCACACTCTGCTCCTGCTCCCTTTTACTCCCTCCTCCTACCCTCCACTATCCCCAGAAGAACAAAAGAACTAACAACAATGCAAGACTTCTTGGAACCCACATGCCTTTGCACTGCCCTATTTGTTTAGAGCCAGAGAGAGTGGCAGTTGAGAAACTAATGGATTTCTTTTTGTTTGTAGCTCTGTGTACACATGCAAGGAAACAGAGCACAGCCATTTACTTACAGTTTCCAGAACCATCCAGAAGCAAGGGCTGGTAGTTACTGGGCCCTGGAAAGTAAGTTTGTATAGTGCAGGGAGTCAGTCATAATTTGAAAAATGAGCCAATCAGAACTCAGGTAAGGAGAAGCTATGAAGTAGAGTATGAGACCACCCAGATGGGCTCAGTGGATAGTCGTGATGAGATCCATGGTGGTGTCCCCTAAAGTCAGAGGCTGGGTGCCCACACCTGTGATGACTTTGCTAGGCTCTTGCACCCAGAAGCAAGCCCCTGGGTCTCCCACAGGATCAAGCCCTTAACACAGTATATGACCTATTGTGCCATACTTATAAAGCTTGACCTTAAAAGTTAGAATCGGGGAAAAATATCTTTCTTTTTATAGAAAAGAAGCCTTTAACTCAGATTTTTTGATAGAGGCTCATGGAGTCAGCATATTTATTTTTTATTTAAATATTGCAAAAGATTATAAATTTAGGCCTTATATTTTGTATTAGATTCACATTTCATTTTAAAGCAGATTTATTTTTAAAAAGAAATAAAATAAAAAAAATCTGATTTAAATCAACAAAATCCAATTTAAATTTAAAAATCAACTTTTTTTTGTTAATTAATTTTTATCCACCCTGCAGGTACCAAGTTTATGCATGGAATACAAAAGCTTAGAGTGGATGGTTAGATTATTTTATCCTGTATAAAGAGCATAAATTTTGCACAAGTCCCCAAATTCTTCTACCTGTGGGATTTCAGAATGTAAATTGGGGCAAAATTTAACCCAGTGTATATTTTGTCAAGGTCATTATCATTGCATGCTTTGGCTTTGATTGCTGCAACCTTTCCTCCCTCTAGTTCATGGATCATCTCCATGGTGCATTGCTCTAACCACATCAACCCCATCTTTGCATCCTTCCATTGGCTCCCTTTTTGCTATGAACTCAAAACAGAAGCTTCTTGTCTTCACTTTTAAGACACTTCATGATTTAGCCTCCCTCTAATCAAATCGATCATCTTACCATGCCATCAACCCTTTCCTTCATTCTGCCAGATGCCGGTCCTTACAGCCCATTAATACCTTTCTCCCACAAGCACATCCATGCTTTCTTCCATACTGTTCCCCATCAAAATCCATATAGCTATTTAATCCTGCTGCAACTCCTTCCTTAAAACTTATCGCTGCTGTCATACATACCAAACTGCCTTCTGACAGTGGCTGAAACTACTGCTTATTATACAAAAACATGCTTGTTTTACTGCTACCCAATTTCCCACCCTCCCATTTGTCTGTTTCAGCCACCTCCCCATTCCATCTTGTCATATTTTCACAGTGAGAAATCTAGGGCAAATGCTTTTATTACTCACTTGTACAATGCTTAGCACAGTGGGATCATGATCCTACCTTGTGGCCTCTAGATGATATATAGATATGTAATAATAATGAGAGTAAAATATAATAAGGTTTTCAGTTACCCAAAAAGTATGACATGCAGCAAACAATACTGCTTAATCCAAGACTGTTAACTTTTCTGCTAGACAGACTTGATTTGCCTACAAAGGCAAGGAAAGAAAGAAACACCCTCATTGTGAATTAATTTTTAAAGTAAAAAAATATTTTCAGTTATTGAAAATGTTTGTTTTCTTCCAAAGTTATCAAAGCGGTCCACAAACATGAAGGATTTAGAACAGTAAAATGGTGCAGGTAAATATTATTTATCTCCATTTTCTGGGGCCTGGAAAAAACGCATAATAAACAAACTAGAAGAGTTCTGTGTCTCAATCATAATTATACAAGAATCTGTGGCACAGCCAGGAGCAGAGAAAGATTACTTTTTCTAATTTTAAAAAAATTCCAAAATGATAGAAATTACATGTTTGCTTTTGTGGCAAAATGGCAGCAGTCCAACAGGCAGCTAATTATGATGTATTATTTCTGTGACAATAGTGCACAGGAACCCCAATAAAGGAAAAGACAGCCCCCTGCATCATGCTAGGCACTGTGCAGACAAGTATCACAGACAAATCTCTGCTCCTAAGTTTGTGAGAGTGGACAAATCTGACAAAAAGAAAATGGATGGGCTGGGACTACAGCAGAAGACAACAAGCAGCCATTAGCAAAAAATCATGTCTCAGTTCACCAAGTGGGAAAAATCTCCACTTTTCCATTTCCCATTGCAGACATCTATGCCCTAGTGTTGCTCCAGCACGTCACTGACCCCAAATTCATCCCCATGCGCTTTGTTAGCGTCACACAAGGGACAGATTTGGATTTGGCTCCCTGTGTCTAGTCAGCCGCTCACACTCACACACAGTTTGCACACTTTTGCCTGCACTTATCTAGCACAAGCCCCCTCTCCCGCCCCTCCGCACCAATCTGGCCATGACTGGCACAAGCGCATCCCACTCAAGGGCAGCTGCTGTGGCTGCCCAGGGTGGCCGCTGTCTAGGGCAGTGTGTCCCCTCACCCTATCTCTGCGGCCCCACTGGGTGTATCTGAATCGAGGGGGCGGGCAGACAGGCAGGCTCCCTGCATCCAAAGGGCATCCTGAAGTGGAACAACCCCACACGCCCCGGCCAAGGGAGACCACCAAGCCGCCTCGCTGCCAAGCGAGGAGGCCTTCGACGCCTGCCCTCGCGGCTCCTTCCCTCCCCACTTCTCTAAGGCGAGGGAGGTCTCCTACTGCGCATGCGCTACGGAGCGCAGCCACCCGCCTCACACCGGACAAAAAGGCAGGAGGGGTGACAAGCGGTTCAAGCGCATGCGCTCCCGCCGCCGGCGAAAGAAGGCAGGGAGAGCGCTCGCAGTAAGGGGAGGTCAATGCGCATGCGCTCATGCCTTCCCAAGTCAGGGGAGAGGGAACACAGTGCGCCTGCGCTCACGCCGAGGACAAGTAGGAGGGTGAGTGTTAGCAGCGCATGTGCGAGGGCCCATGTTCCTCTTCAAGTCACACCTCCCCCTACAGAAATCATCATCCAGGCGCTCTTGGGCGGGCTCAGCGAGTCGCCTCAGCCACCGGCGCTGGGACGCGCCCTACCTGAGACCCGGATGCGCTGGCTCCGGCCGGGCAGGGCCTCCTCTCTGCGGGGCAGCGTGGAGCTCGAGTCTCCCATCGCGAGCGGCGAGCCGAGGAGAGTACGGAGGAGGCGGCGTGGCGCCACGGTCATCGCCCCCGCCAGGGTCGGAGGCCGCCCGCAGTCGGCCGGCGCGCGCTAGCCGTTGGTCGCGGGGGCAGGGACGCGTGCGGCGGTAGGGCGAGAGACCCGCCTTCTGCCGACGGCGGCCTGGCTTACACAAGAGGCGGCGCAGAGCCCGGCTTACACAAAAGCGGCGGGGAGCGCTGAGAGTGTGCGGCTCCCCGGCGCTGCCCGCGGCTGGGGCGTGAGCGCACACACACCACACGCCCACCCGGCGCTGCCCGCGGCTGGGG
>NC_133771.1:8465327-8529321 GCF_003597395.2 Chelonoidis abingdonii | reverse complement strand
CACACACAACCCACACACACCTAGCGCTGCTTGCAGCTGGGGTGTGAGTGCACACACCCCACGCACACCCGGCGCTGCCCGCGGCTGGGGCGTGAGCGCACACAGACAGCCCTCCCCCGCTCTGCCCGCGGCTGGGGTGTGAGCACACACACAACCCACACACACCTAGCGCTGCTTGCGGCTGGGGTGTGAGTGCACACACACCCCACGCACACCCGGCTCTGCCCGCGGCTGGGGTGTGAGCATCCCACGCACACAGCTCAGCCCGTGGCTGGGGTGTGAGCATCCCACACACATGCACACAGCTCTGCCCACGGCTGGGGTGTGAGCACACAAACACACCCCACACACACCGTGCCCTGGCTCTGCCCTCTTCTGGGGTATGAGCAACCCATACACACATACCCCTCCTGGGCTCTGCCTACGGCGCGGGTGTTAGCACACACGCAGCCCTCCATGTCTCTGCCCGTGGCTAGGGTGTGAGCACATGCACACACACCCTTCTCAGGCTCTGCCTGTACTTGGGCAGGTATGCCCAACACCCGACACACTCCCCTCCCTCAACTCTGCATATCCTGGGGTGAACAACACCTCCCTCATGCTCCTCTCCCTGGGCTCTGCCTGCCCTGGGTCAGATACACCCACCTAAATTCCCTGTAAACTGCACAGCCAGGGCTGCCTGGGAGGGGGGGGGCAAGTGGGACAATTTGCGGGCCACAGGGGCCCCCACGAGAATATAGTATTATATAGTATTGTAACTTTTTTTTAATGGAAACGGCCCCCAAAATTGCTTTTCCCCAGGCCCCCTGAGTCCTCTGGGCAGCCCTGTGCACAGCAGCCTATTTAGCACTGCACAAGCATCCAGGGAACCTGCCCAGGGACCTGTCACAGCCCCAAACCTGCTGTGGCCAGGGAGGCCAGGCCAGCCCCAGGTGCAGGGGAGGCTCTCCCTCGGCCCAGACCTATTGGGGCCAGGGGAGAGACACCTATCCTGCTGCCGCAGAGCTACCGCCTCTCCCCATCAGCCCAAGTGCTGCTGTGGGGAGAGAGCTGGCAGGAGTCCTCTCTCCCTGCCAGAGTACCCTCTTCCACCCCAAGCCCTCACCCCCTGCACTCAACCCTCTGCCCCAGTCCTGAGCCCCTCATCCTTGGCCCCACCCCAGAACCCACACCCCCAGCTGGAGCTCTCACCCTCTGCACCCAGCTCTCTGCCCCAGCCTTGAGCCCCTCATCCCTGGCCACACCTCCAGCCAGAGTCCTCACACCCCTGCACTCCAACCCTCTACCACAGCCCTGAGCCCCTTCCCACACTCCAAACCCCTCGACCCCACCACAGCCACATAAATTTTGTTTTGTGCACCAATATGAAGGTGATTTATTACACATCACTGCCATATTGGTGCACATAACAAAATTCATTCCACACGTGGGTGGGAAAAATTAGAGGGAATGCTGATCCCCACCACCCCACACACACCCGTGTACTCTCCCTGGGCTCTGCCTGCCCTAAGAGCCAGTATACCTAACTCCCCCAACATGTACGCGCACACACACACACTTTGCCTGTCCTAGGCTGTGAGACCCAATCCTCCCCCCCCCCCCACATGTGCACATACCCCTCCCCAGGCCCTGCCTGCCCTGGGGTATGAGCACCCAAACCCCCACACCTCACCCCCAAACACACACACCCTTCCTGGGCTCTTCCTGCCCTGGAGCCGGAATACTTAACTTGCCACATACAGTCTGCCCATCCTGGGGAATGAGCACCAATGCTCCCCACAAACACACTGTTTTCACCCTGAGGTGTGAAAACCCAACAACCCCACACCCCTCCCCAAGCTTTGCCCCACCTTAGGGTATGAGCAGCCAACATACATGCACATATACTCCTCCATGAGCTCTGCGTGCCCTAGGCTGTGGACACCCAGCCTTCCCCCCGCCCCTTCCTCACACACGCCCTTCCCTGGGCTCTGCCTGTGAGCACCCCTGCCCACCTCCCACACACTCATACTTCCCTGGGCTCTACCTACCCTTTAATCTGATGCCTAAACATGCCCCCAACTGTCCCCCCCCCCCATCTATGCCTGCCTTGGGGTGAGAGTACCCCTGTCCTCCCACCCACCCCCCAACACACAGCTACTTCCCCAGGCTCTGCATCCCTATCCCACACACCCTACCTTGAGTTCTGCCTGCCCTGAGCTCTGCATAACCTTGGGGTCTGCCTGCCCTGGAGTTTGCACACACTTACCACAGTTATACTGGGCTGATGTGCATACCCCCACTTGGCTGTGTGTGCAATGGGATATGCACACACAACTGCGAAAACAACCTGCTACAAACTCTCCATGCTGTATGTGCACTGTGGTATAAATCCCGCTTTACTGTGCTGAGATACGGACATGCACCCAGTTGGTGCTTACATCCAAACTCACATAGTGCTTGTGCCATAACACTACATCTGCTCACAAAGTAGATGTACCAGTATATACTAGGAAGTCAGAGCACTCACATTCATCAGTATGCATTGAACGTGTAGAGAAAACATGTATACACAGTATGCCCTGATTATATTCAGGCTTATATTACGCAGGACTCACACTTACTTTGCACACTAAAGATGTGACAACAGTGGCATACGTTCTGTATGCATTGAAGAAGACTTGTCTAGGCTTGAGCAGTGCTGTCTACTCTTGTTTTCTGAATAGTTAAATAGGACCCCTTGCATAGTGTCATTATATGTGATCAACAGATGTCCTATTCAAGAGGAGGAATAAAAAAAAATTTCATAAACCCCTGTTTGGAAAGATGATCCACAAACTATCTGTAGATCCACACAGAAGAATTCAGGGTTACATCAAGAATATTGCAAGAGTTAAAAGGGCTTTTTAGAAAGATGATGAGACTGATTCAGGGCAAAATTACATGGAGGGAGACTGAAAAAACTGGGATTGTTTACCTTAATACAGAGCTGAATACAAGGGGACTTGATAAAAGTACATATAAAATAATGACCAGTTTAGATCAACATTGTCTCTGTTTCCTTGCGCTCAGCCGTTGGACTGTATCCATCTGTTGTCTCTTGTCTTCTACTTAGATTGTAAGCTCTTTGCAGCAGGGACTGTCTTTGTTTTATGTTTGTGCAAGAGTGGGGTCCTGATCCCTGCTCCTGGTCTATGACTGAGACTCATCAGCTGTATGGTAATAATAAATCCATACTGAGGCTCCTAACACAAAAATGGGCTGATTTTCAGAGATGCTGAGCAGCCTCAGCTCCCGTTGGCTCCAAAGAGACTGGATATTATTTTAATTAGATAAGTCCTAATTGTTGTTCAGCAAGCTATAGAATGGGTTCTTTCATCCATTCCACGGACTGAAATCTGATGGATCTAAAAATTGTAGTTCTAATTTAAGTATAATTCCTGGACATAGATATGCAGTTTAACTGATAGCCATAATCATGTTCTCTTTTATTATTAATTATTAAGCTTTTTCTCCCTTTTTTCTTATGATGAGTCAAACAAATTCTGTGTGCTAACTTATAAAGCAAATACAAGTGTACTGTACATACTTATACAATGCTTGGATCCCTGCATTTTTGTCATGGTATTCCAAGCACACAGATTTTTATGGTACATATCAACAACAAGGAAATCAGTCAAGAGGAAAACGGGCCAAGGGGTAGAGATCCATCTCCTGCCTTTCATCCAGGCCACCTGCAGTGAACTTTAGTTGACCAGTTGTAGGAAACTCCCAAATGTACTTAAAATGTTCTGCTGTTTGCCATCTGTTGTATGTGATTCCTTCCTTCCCAGGCAGGTCTGCCAAGACTTTTTGTCAGGGAGTTGGATTTATTTTTCCAAAGTAGTAAAATTTGATGCCTTACAACCAGTAAAGCTCAATGTAACCATCCCCTTTGGTATAACGATAGCCTCCATTTATTGGGTATATGACCCCGTATGCCGGTATCTGCTTTAAGATTGAGTAAGTCTTTAGGATCATGCAGTGTAGTTGTAGTTGTGTCAGTGCCAGGATATTAGAGAGAGGAGGTGGGTGAGGTAATATCAGGTCTGAAGAACAACTCTGGCACAAAATCTTGTTCTCACCAACAGAAAGTGGTCGAATAAAAGATATTGCATCACCCACCTTGTCTCTAGAATCATGTTAATTCTGGTTTAATACAATCCCAGAAGCTTGTAACAGTAGGGCATGCCAAATATACATGCACACCTCCAACACTGATCTTTGGGGCTGCTTTAATTTTGTAAGTTCCTTGGGGTGACCAATGCACCCTAAAGACCATTTTTTTTGTTGAATGAGCTGTAATTGGTGGGTCAAGGGCTCTTTAATCTCATACTGCTCTAGTTCACTGTGGGGGTGAGATATTTATTGCCAATTCTTTGTTCCATTTTTGCCTCATTTAGTCTATATTTACTCAGTGGGTTATTAAGAACTCATATAGTGTAGCAGGCAGTTTGGGGAAATAGTACGCAATTTGAAGAGTTCTGTGCAGGTGCTTCCAGACCAGATTCTGCGATGAGCAGGTGACAGAGTTGAATGTTGAAAATTGCAGTAATTGGTAGGTTGTATTGTAGTTGGAGAGCCATAAATGGTGTGATCTGGTCTTCAGTTTATATATATATATATATATTAAAAAAAAAAATTCCCCTCTCACCCCTATGGGTGGTATGTGTCTTTCCTCAACTCGGGTCCATCTACCAGCAGGTCCTGGGAGTGTTTTGAGGGTTCTGCGCAGTATTCTTGCTGTTCCTAGCACTGCACTTCTTCTGGACGAGGGAGCTCTGATGTTTGTTCCGGTGTGTCGGATCTGTTGGAGCCACTCACCCAAGCTTAGGAGTCACAGCCCGAGTGCTCCTACCACCACTGCGGAACACTTTGGCCTTCACCTTTCACACTCCTAGTTCCTCTTTCAGCCCTGGTTACTTCTCCAGCTTCTCATATTCCTTCTTCCTGATGTTGCTGTCATTGGCCACTTGCTATAAATCTATTCACCACCGCTGTTTCTGGTCCTGTTATTACCACGATCTGGTTGAGTTGGCCAGTACTGCCTGGGTCCGTCTGGATCTGAAGTCCCACAGAATCTTACCCTGCTATTCTCCAACCCTTCTGTTGGAATCTGGGCCCATTTGGTCTTGGGATAGGGTCTAGGGCCGATACATTGTCCAGATGTTCCGTACACAATGCCAGCCACTTGGTTGTGCGGCGTCTCAGTGTATGCTGTTCCTGACCTGCACTTACATTCCTGCCACTAGTTGTGGGACTGTCTCTGAGGCCTCTCTGCCAGTCGTGCCACTTGGCTCCTTTCTAGTGTGGTAGACCCCTGCTTCAATTGATCTGGGCTCTGCCTGTTCTGTTGCCGCTATGATCAGTGCCTCAGTGCTGTCTTTAGCCAGCCTTTTCAGCCAGCTGGTAGGACTTTCCCAAAATGTCAAAGCCATCGTAGCTTATCTTCGATGGTTACATCCATGCGGGTCTCTATTCTTGCCATTGCGACTCTGCTTGGTCTTCCTGCATGTCTGCTCGCCTCGAGGCATTTTCTCAGCCAGCTCATCTTTGGGGGCCTCCTACTGATTACTCTGGATGTTCCGGGTTTCATCACAGGGACAGTGGCTTTGCGCCTTCACCAGCCCTGCCGCCTTCTTTTCCGGCTGGCTTTATACAGTCTCTGGTGTTCGCAACTTGGGGTGGAACCTCCATGCGTGTGTGTGAGCCGCTTCCGGGTCCTCTCACATCGGCAGCCTCCATGTTCCTCTATTGGCCAGCTCACATATACCGGCAGGGTATCTGATTGACAGCGAGATCTTGTTCTTCCCACTGAGCTGGCTCTTCCAGGACCTGTCTGTATCCTTTGGTGTATACTTGGATGTTGCTGTCTTCCTTGCTCCTTCATCGTTGGTTCTCCCATCTGCTGCTGGGACGCCAAGGTATTGTAGCTTGTCTGTATGTCTGCTATGTGGCCCGCTGGGTAGTTACCACCCCATCAGTCCTGCTACCTTCCCTCTCCTTCACTACCTCCAGCCACACTTTCTCCAGTCCGAATGAATCCCAGAGTATCCTCACGTAGATCCGCGTCAGGTGGCATTAGCGAGTTCGATCTCGTTCTTTCTTAGCCCACAGCTTGATTGGCATCCATGTAGAGGAGAGCTCTGGCTATGGGTAATTCCACTCCTGAACCTGTTATCCAGTCCTTGTAGATTTATTTGGCTGAGGGGGGTTTAAGCCTATGCAGACAGCTGCGGGACAGTGCATCACCTTGTATATGCACCTATACCAGTGCCTTGAGTTGACTTCCAGATGCTCGCTCCCCAAGTCCCATTTTGAGAAGGTCCTTAGTGTCCTGTTGACTTTGTATAGCCCAGACATTCACAGATTCCACGTAGGTGGATTGTAGTCGTAGGTTTCTAGTCCAATCCAGGGTGTGCTCAGATTGGTCTGCTTTTAGACCTTGAGTCTTGGGCAACTGCTCTATCTAAGAGCAACTGGTGGTGTTCCCACATGGCCTTCTGATGCTTGCTCATGTATACTCTGGCCCATTGTGGTCCTTGTAGTTTGGCGGCTATGATCCTGACAGGACTTTCCATAGTTGTGGTTGAGGGCAGGTTATTGGCCGGTTCTGTTCCCTGGCAGGGGTCTTATTCTGAATCAGCACTGTCCTTTCCTTGTGTTATGCTTGCTGCTAGGGCATTCATGCACTGCTGTTTAGTTCTTAGCCAGTAGGTGTGAGATCATGTCTGGTCCAGGTGCTGCCGCTTTCATGTCTTTGACCCGCTAGTGGATGCCAATACAAGGGACTGGTTTCTGTTCTGGGAGATTGCTCCAGCCAGTCCTTTGCAACTGGTGTTATGAGTCTTCTCTTTCTCCATATCCCCCCGTACTGTTCAGTTTCTGTGTTATTGGTTGTTCACTGCACCACTGGAGAACACAACTTTTATTGGCTTCTGCCTTCTCTAGTGTATCTGGTAGCCAGTGCTGTGAGCCTTTGTTTAGCAGTCTCTAGGACTCAGATGGAGTAGGGCCCCGTATTTCAGTCAGCCGAGTTCTTATTCTTATCTCTACACGCCTTCTGTAGTTCTGCAAGTACTAACCTTCTCCCCGAGTCTGGCACTTGTTTCTATCCTCCAACCTCTATTTTTGAGGGTGCCGTACATACTGTTGTTCTTCTTTGTCATGTCGCCAAGCATCTTCATGGTTACAGAGGCCCTGTCAGCGTATTTACCCAGTTCATTTTGGTTTGAGTAATGGTTGGTAGTGGGATTTGTCATTGAGGGCTCTATGGATCTTTCTAACTTACTACTTTTCTCCACTGACGCCTGGTAATCGATCGGTCCAGGATTGATTGTAGCTGTGTTTCTCATGATCTTATGCCTCATATCAGCGCTGTCCCAATATTGGCGGTGGCAGTTGAAGTTTCAGCTTCAGTGGCCTCGCACCTCACTTGTTCTTCCGCGTCTTCTTGAATCTGGATGTTAATGTTGGAGTTGTCTATTCAGCAAAACAGCTTCCTCTTTTAACTATGTGAAGCGTTGGGTAACGAGCTGTTTTCATAAGTGTGGTGTAGGTCATTCTTGTCCATCCATGTTCTCCCTACATCTTATTTAGGTCTACTGTTGTAGTAGCATTCCATCAATTCCAGGTTCTCTTGTCTCATCCATGAATGGTTTGTTCCAGTAGCCCACTTATCGTCAGATTGTCCTGGTTCCTCAGCATCTGGCGCGGACCTTGTTAATCCAGGCGACAGCATGACTCTCCTAGTTCATGTCACTCTCATATTTTTTGAGGTAGGCAGGTGAAGCATTAGGGGGTCTTTTGCCCAAAGACCTCTACTGGAAAGTTGGGTACCAACCAGGATTTGAACCCCGGTCTCTCGTATCAAAGGGTGGCGCTCTTAACCACTACGCTATCCAGTCACTCATATATATAGTTTGCCTCCTATTCAGTTTTTCCTTATTCATCATGATAGCATGTTCATTTTTATCAGTTTTATTTTTCCCCAGAGTCAGAGGGGGATAGCTTCCCATTTACCCTGTTCATTAGTGACTTCTGTAATAATTGGGTTTAAACTGATTGTAACTGTTTGCTTTAAATCATTGGGGATTAGTATTCTTAGATATTGTAATGCCATTGACTGCATTAAAAATCCCACTGACTAAACAAAGCCTAGTATTGTATTAAATTAGTCTTAATGTTTGTACTTGCTTCAGGTAGTCTTATATCAGGACAAAGGCCTGAAACATGCAATGAGTTCTAATTGGGTATCAACCTTTGTTAAGGTACGCATTTAGAACCAGTGCATCAGCCACATGTAAGATAATTTTTTGTCCTATCTGACCATCTTAATATCCATTGTATCTGCACAGTCTCACATTGTGTATGCCAGCTTTTACAGCCCTATATTGAAGAGCAGAGGGGATAGTGAGCAGCCCCGACTTGTTCCTCTCTGTACTGAGAATGGTTCCATAATATAGCACAGTAGTTGATAATCACCCCAGAGCAGGGGTTAGTGTAGAGTAGTTTAATCCAATTGATAAAGTAGTCACTGAATCATATTCCGTCAAGGACGGTAAAGAGATAATCTCAAGATTACCCTGTTGAAGGGTTTTTTAGCATCTAGCTGTAATTCTACCAAAGGTTCCTTCTAGTGCTATAAAAGTGTAGTTGTATTGACGACTTGCTGGAGATTGTCTGCCCCACTAGGTAAATCCAACCTAATTTACGTGTACAATTTGAATAATCATTTTTCCAATTTATAAACAAGGGCTTTGGCAAGAATCTTTGCATCACAGTTTATCAGTAAAATGGGCCTGTAACTCGTGTGGTTAGTGGATCTTTCCATGGCTTGTATAACGAATATAATTGCCTCTTGCACTAGGCGATTTAGGGAGCCACTTTTTTTGTCCTTGTTGAACATAAGAAGGAATCTGGGGGATATATGGGATTTTTATTAAACTAAATTGGAAATTCCTCATTGTCCAGGGGTTTACCATGTTCCATTTCTTCCACATTTAGGTCTGTTTCTCTTTAGGATGAACAAGGTGTCTAAGAACTCCTTCTGGTCTTCTGAGGTGCCTGGCAAAGAAACAGTCATTGAGTTTGTTCAGGGCCATCATAGGAACTGGTGGGAGGATCTGCTTTTTATGATTCTAAATAAAAGAGCCAAAATTGGTTGTTATTGTCCTTCTGTGTCATGCATGTTTTTCTTTCAGCATCGTGTATTAAGGTATTTTACCTGTTGGATTTTTGTTTCAGCCTAGATGCTAGGAGTGTCCTTGCCCTTTCCTCTGACTCCCAAGAATCTTGTATAAGGTGAAACTTAACAAATTCTGTTCTTTATATATGGTGTTTGTTTAAGTTAAATCTCATTTGTACCAGGCTTTTTAGGTTGTCAGGCTTGGGTTCTTTGGCATAGTCTTGGTCTAAACTTTTTATATATACTTTTTTTAAACAAGGGTTTCATAGCCTGGTTATCTCATGTAGTGAGCAGTGATGCCTATATATCTCTTACACACAAAAAGTACAACTCAAGCACTCAAAAGTTAAAAAAATGGTAGAAGTAGGGTTGCCTGTGCAACCTTAATGTTTCCTCCTTGTGCCTATACGTTATGATACAGTAAATACATGTTCACATATTTTTTCCACAGGTCGCCTGCCTTTTCAGTGCAGAGAATAGACAGTGCTCATTTAATGACCAGCCTTCAATATTTTGTTTTCTCATTCGTATCTACCGCAGATCCTTCTTTGAAGCAGAATTATTAATTTCTTCATGGTTTTTCTCTAGCACTCATCAATATGGTAAACAATATTATTTGTTTTCACAACACCCTTGTGAGTGATGATATCTTCCCCATTTTACAGATGGGGGAACTGGGTTGTGGCAGATGTAAAATGATTACGTAACAGTTCCATGAATACTGTGACCTAGTTAGTGGGATAGTCACTGGATAGCTATATTGGGTTGTTGGAATTTCCTGTATAAATTTATACAATAGCACTAGATAAACAGCCTCCCAACAAACACTTCGGGGCAATTACAAAACAGTAGGTGAGCTATTTGCAGTAAAGATGATACTTCCAGTCTCTAGCCAAAGATACATGGCCATTTTACTAAGGCTTGGCGTCCAGAGATCGAAGAGAGGGCAAATGGTTTAAAAGATTCTGGAGAGAATGACTGGGAGTTGCCAATGAGCTGTTTGTAGTAGGAACAGACCAATATGGACACCAACAGAGATCCTACAGGAAGCAGTTGGGGATTTCCCAAGCTTCAAGGGAATGGTACACCTTAAGAAAGACAGGCATGTGTATACGCTGTTTGTTGTTTTAAAATCTCTTGCTCTGAAATTACTTGGTTCTAAATAATGCTTTGCTTTAAGAAGGCTGTCTGGTGACTGGATGCCACTGATCATAGCTCCCAATGAGCAGAACTGTAGGTACTGAACCTAAGTCAGGCTTGCTGAGGAAATTGTGTTTAGGATAAGCACCAACTCTGTGGGTGCTCCGGGGCTAGAGCACCCACGGGGAAAAATTGGTGGGTGCTCTGCACCCACCAGCAGCCAAGCTCCCTGACCTCCCACCTCAGCTCGCCTCCGCCTCCTCCCCTGAGTGCACCACGTCACCGCTTCTCCCAGCGCTTGCCACCACAAAACAGCTGTTTCACAGTGTAACAAGCTGTGGGAGGGAGCGGGGAGGAGCAGGAACATGGTGCGCTCAGGGGAAGAGGTGGGGCCGGGGCAGGGAGGGGGCAGAGCTGGGGCAGGGACTTTGGGGAAAGGGTTGGAATGGGGAGGGGGCAGGGCATGGGGTGGAGTTGGGGCAAGGGCAAGGAGGGGTCGAGCACCCATCAACGTCAGGAGAAGTTGGCCCCTATGGTAGTTAGTACCAGGGGAGTGTTGCTCAAAACCTTCCCGAGAGTAAGAGAAATGCATGATTCCCCCCCAGAGAGGTGACTGTTCAAGGCCAAAGACATGAGGGGGGACCCTTTTAGAGACCAGGAAGTGTCAGAGGTGTTGTGAACCCCAGTAACTGTAACATGAGTCACAGAGAATTTAAGGTGTCAAAATTGCCAATTTTCAGTGCCCAATATCAGGCCCCTAGATCCTGATTTTTCAGAGTACTGATTCCATTGACTTCTGTTGCACGTGTCAGTGCTCAACACTTCTTCAAATCACTCGAGGTCTCAAGTTGGGCACCCAGAAAATGAAGAACATACAGTTGATGACCAGTTGAAAAAAAAAATGTTGTAAAGGATTTGACTAGTATTGCACAGGAACTGTGTTGCAAAGCCAGGGATAGAATCTGGTTCTTCAGGGAAGCATTCAACAGTCTTAACCATGAGGCCATCCTTGGTCTTCCTGGAGTCACCTAGCGCATTCACCACACACCTTCCAACTTTGGCAACAAATAAGGAAAACATTCTATAGACAGCTTCCTTCACTACACAACCCTGATTCATCCCCAGACCACAGTCCATTCTGTGCACTGCATTAATCTGCATCTTAGTGGGCAGCATTGAGAGCACAAGGCAGACAATTCACTGTCAGGTCTGGTGCTCAGCACCACTGCAGCTATGAGTAGCAAGGGAAGTCCTGCTCAGCTCCTGCAACCCTGGACTTTAGTGCATGCGCAACACAGACAAGAAACTTCAGAGAATTTAGCTGTAAACTCAAATCTCTGAGTTCATGTAAACTGGGATTTTTCTAAGGCTTATAACATGACCAGATTTTTTGGAGGGGGGGCGGTCTTTGTTTTTAATTTAATAAGAAAGTTAAAAAGCACATCCCTGACACAGAGGCATCTCCGCTCCCCAAATTTCAAGTCCCTGCTCCAAAGCAGGGAGGTTCTAGAGCCGAGGTGGACAAACCACTGCCAGCTGGACCATCCTGACCGCCCCTTGAGCTCCTGGCCAGGGAGGCTAGCTCCCAGCCCCTCCCCTGCAGTCTCAGCTCACTGTGCTGTGAGCACTCTGGACGGCGGGGCCGCAAGCTCCTGCCAGGCAGCACAGTGGCGTGGTGGTACGTGAGCGGCGCAGCTGCCAGTCCTGCTGCTTTGGACGACATAGGTAAGGGCAGGGAGTGGGGGCTTGTAAGGGCAGGGGTCCAGGGGGCGGTCAGGAGCAGGGGACAGTTGAGATGGAGCGGAGGTTCTGGGGGGGGGCAGTTGGAATGTGGGAACGAGGGGTTGGATAGGGTGAGAAGTCCTAGGGCCTGTCGAGGCGGTGGGGATGTGGATAGGGGGAGGGGGAGTCAGGACAGGGATCGGGGGGTAGGTAGGGAGTGGGGTCCCCAGGGGGCAGTTAGGGGTGGGGGGGTCCAGGGAGGGGTGGTCAGGGGACAAGGAGCAGGAGGGATTGGATAGGTGGGGACTTCTGAGAGGGGCAGTCCAAGGGTGGGAAGTGGGAGAGGGCAGACAGGGGGTGGGGGCCAGGCTGTTTGGGGAGGCACAGCCTTCCCTACCTGGCCCTCCATACAGTTTCGGAAACCCCATGTGGCCCTCAGGCCAAAAAGTTTGCTCACCCCTGTTCTAGAGCTTCTCAATGAAATGGTTGTAAGAATTTATAACATGGCAAAACAATGTATTTTTCCCCTAATTTTGTTTTAAGAAATATATTAACCATTTCTGCTTAAACTTTCTAAAATGGTTCAAACTGAGGCAGACACCTTGCATGGAAAATTTGAGCCTGAAAAGTTAAAGTTAGGCAAAGTTATAAGCAACTAGGAAAAAAAGTGTCAGGCAACCCTAAGTGTAGATGATGGTACCAGAGTCACCTATAATATGTGTAGCTCATGTGACAGCTTGCCTCTAAATGACCATCGAATTATGCCTTGCACCACCAACCAGCAAGACCCACTGCCCCTCAAAAAGTTTAATAGTGGCATTAACAAATTCTAAAAAGAATCTCCAGTCAAGGGGACAAGAGAATTTTATCAGCCATAAATTCCAGCTATTGTCAGCGCTAGAACAGAACTGAAACTCCATCAGCAATGGTGGCGTAGATTACCCCAGAAGAATCACAAAAATAGATACAATTATCCACACCGTCCATTTTCTGGAGAAGGAAGAAAAGTTTAACCAGTCACGCATTTCCCCTAGGCATTTGTAGTCTAGATGAGCTTTCAGACACAGATAAAGCAATATATACAAAAAATTGAGTGATCCGGGGCGAAAAAATCAGTTGTTCTTCTCCCATGGGTATTTGCTGGGTGCAGCATTGTACAATACAGCAGTATAATTATTCAGTATAGTGCAGTGAATTGGGATTTACAGGGGGATGTCAAAAACAATGGGCAATTTAATACAATAGAGTCTCTACTGTACATGTGAGGACTGTTTTATCTTGAAAAAGATAATGGGGAGTTGGACACCGTGGAAAGCAACATCAAGTATGTAGCATATAGAGAGATTTGTTAAAGTGAAAAATTGTCAACAGTAGGTAGTAAAAAGACATATGCCCTCTCTCACAGCTCCAGAGTTATTGTGGCCTCTCTCCGTCATGCACTTTTGAGATTTTTTCAAATGTTTTGGCATTTCATCTTTTGGAAGGTAGTTCTGCTAGCACGGAATCCTCTCGCCATATAGTGATCAGATCCAGTACCTCCTGTATGGTCCATGCTGGAGCTCTTTTTCGATTCTGAGACTGCATGGTTACCTGTGCTGATCAGCTCTCCATGCTGGGCAAACAGGAA
Source organism: Chelonoidis abingdonii (assembly GCF_003597395.2). Taxonomy (NCBI): domain Eukaryota; kingdom Metazoa; phylum Chordata; order Testudines; family Testudinidae; genus Chelonoidis; species Chelonoidis abingdonii. Next base: position 8,515,627 of record NC_133771.1, on the reverse strand, counting down.
ATGAAATTCAAAAGTTCGCGAGGCTTTTCCTATTTACCTGGCCAGTGCATCCGAGTTCAGATTGCTGTCCAGAGTGCACAATGGTGCACTGTGGGATAGCACCCAGAGGCCAATACCGTTGAATTGCAGCCTCACTAACCCTAATTCGAAATGGCAATACCGATTTCAGCACTACTCCCCTCATCGGGGAGGAGTACAGATATCGATATTAAGTGCCCTTTATATCGAAGTAAAGGGCTTCATTGTGTGGATGGGTGCAGGGTTAATTCAGTTTAACGCTGCTAAATTTGAGATAAGGCCTTTGACTCCTCACTCAGTCCTTCCACAGAAACCCCTTTCAAAAGACAGGCCCAGCACATTCACCTCTCTGAGTGGAATCCTGGAATTTACCCCACTGTTAGACAGTGTCTCCTGGTTATAACGCCCCTGTTTGCCAACCTCAGCAGGTTAATACAACCATGATGGCTAAAGCATATCATCTGGAAGCTTCTGATAAAATTATCAGCAGTAAAATTATTGTGTTGACGTTTATATTGTAATCATTATACACCTCTACCCCGATATAATGCTGTTCTCGAGAGCCAAAAAATCTTACCGCATTATAGGTGAAACCGTGTTATATCGAACTTGCCTTGATCCGCTGGAGCGCACAGCCCCGACCCCCTGGAGTGCTGCTTTACCGCGTTATATCTGAATTCGTGTTATATCGGGATAGAGGTGTATGTCCGAATCAGCATCCCACTGGGATTAACTAGACAGCTCACTCCTCTCTCAAATCTACTGATTCCGTCTGTCAGAAGATACCTTATAATTGGATCACATTTTGGAAGATTTTTTTCAAGACCAGGAAGGTTAGATAAATAGATATTTAATGGAAGCTTAAATTATGCAGAAAACACTGGAGATTCTCAGACTCTGCAAATAGAGCCTTATTCTAAATAAAAGTGCAAGAATTTCAGAGTGAGTGTTTCCCATGGCCTTACTCATAAGATAATGGTCCTCTCCTTGGACCATTACCTTGTTGTGGTAGAGAGGCCTGTGTCCCTCAATGACCCTCAGAACTATGTTGTCCAGAGTCTTGTACTCCTGGTAGGGTCACCATTGACGAACAATTCTGAGGTGAGGTTCCTGGTGAAGCACAATCCAAACTTCCCAATGGTGGAACAGGTTTATTTGAGGATTTGTCAGTTCTCTACGGATGAGGCCTGCAGCAGGACATAGCCTTTCAGTTGTCTCAGACTCCCCTGCCACCAGGTCCAGGGGTCCTTCCTGTCAAGTTTTGTGAGGTTGCCGCCTGCGCACAGCTCCCCCATCTTAAAAAATTTCATGCATAGGTCTCTGTCAAGGGTGTAACATCTCCTCTCCCCGCCCCCCACCAGTGTCCTTGTATCGAGGGATAGCTGACGATCCATAAGATATTGGGAAATACGCTGTGTATTTCTTGATGTGTATAATTGTATTGTTTTTCTCCATGTTCTCCTAAGGCGCATAGACATAAACCTGATAAAGCAGCATGGAATTCTTTGAGATGCTGTTCTCATTTAGAAGCGAAAGCCACAAAATAAAAAGAAGCTGGTGGAATCATTAAGAAATTCTTCTGGGAAATTCTGTCAGTGGAAGATTGCAACTGCTGCATTGATCACATCCATGAGATACTCCCAGTGGTTATTCAGAACAAAACAGAGGCCTTTGGAATATGGATGTGGGCTGCCAGTATTTTGTGAATGTATTTTGCAATCTCAAGGAAATTCTTTGGCTTTGTCAGTTAATGCTAGCTTGCATGAAATGGTGGTAAGGATTTTATCAAAACAAATGACAATGCTGTATACACTTGCCTACTAAGGGAAATAATCATTTTAAATAGCGCTGGTTTTCAATACAGGGCTGAAAAACAACTCTACAATACACTGTAATAAGTTTTCTATAAATATCCACCTGTGGTGCTCAGTAGAGCCTGCTGTGCTGGTGCTTTAAAACTGGAACTGGAGCTTCATAAGGTTTAACAGCTATGGTACATTACTGAATGGCAACTGTTACTCTTATTAGTAAAGTTTATAAGACACACAAGCAAAGAATTAAAAGTACGTGTACACAGTAATAAAGGCTCATGTTGCTTGGATTACTTGTTTATTTGTTTACTCTAGACTAGGTATTTTAATGATTACATTGAATAGACAATTTTCTCCGCTGGGCTTACTTCCCTACTCCCTCCTCTTCCCTCCCTCCTCCCAACATCTTCCCAGGCTACATTAGCTATCTGGTCACCTTAGTAATGAAATTCATTTTCTTAAGCCATCTGGTGGATTTCATCTGTAATCGCAGCATGAAAGTCCATTGCTGCTACAAATAAGTGGCTTAACATGCCTTGATAAGATGATATTTAAGTTAACCAGCTTTCTTGGTTCTAGCTAGAAGAAGCACTTGTGAAAGAGGGACAAAAACAATTTCTCATTAAAAGCAATGGGAACTTTTCATGTTTTGACAACAGACTTCTTACTTTGCTATAGAGTCATGCAGCAATTATTGAATGGCAACAAAGCAAAACTCTTCTGAAACTAGGACTGTAACACAAACTAACACTTCTTGGCAAAAAACATTCAGATGGCAATATATATGGATATTATAAAGTCTGCATATTTGGGATAGATGTGATATAGATGTCATCATAAAATGGATGAAGGGCATCTTACATTTAAAAAAATGTGGAACTCTGGAGCAATTTCCAAAGGTATTTGCATCTACAAAGGACATGAAAGATCAAATAATAATAATCTCTATCTGAACAGCAGTAAATGAACAGCACATATAAAATAAATCTACCTGGCTACTTAAGTAGCCCTCATCCTGGCTGAAGCTTGCTAGATTTGAATTATTTTACAATAGATAGAAGACACTCAGTTCCTGCCCCATGGATCTTACATTGTAAATTAGACAATGCCATTCATCATTATCAATATTATTATTATAAGTGTGTTTTCCTGTCGCATTTATGAGCCCTAGTCATGCATGGACCAGGACCCCACTGTGCCAGGTGCTGTACAAACACAGAACAGGACAATCTTTGCCCCAAGGAGCTTACAATCTAAGTATAAGACAAGAGGCAAGAGATAGATATAGAAAGATGGGGGGTACAAGGGAACAATGAGACATTACTGGTCAATATGATTGGCAGTGGTCTCTGCACACCAGCAACCTAACCATTGTCATGTTATTGTAGGCGAGGGTGATCAGACAACAAGTGTGAAAAATCGGGACTGGGGGTGCGGAGTAATAGGATCTTATATAAGAAAAAGTCCCAAAAATCGGGACTGTCCCTATAAAATCGGGACATCTGGTCACCCTATGTAGGCATCATGACAAAAAGAGTTTTGAGAAAGGATATGAAAATAGAAAATGAGGTGGCTTTGCAAATGTTTGTGGGAGATACCTCTTAAGTGTGAGGGCAGCAGAGAAGAAAGCACAAAGGCTTCTGTTTGGAAATCTAACAAGTGGGCTGTGGAGGCTGGTGTCATGGGCTGATCAGAGGTGAGCACTGGCAGCTCAATAGTAAATGAGAAATGAGAGCTAGAGTAGAGTACTGGAAAGTGAATACAAGCAGCTTATGTTTGATGGGCTAGAGAAGGGGGAGCCACTGGAGTGATGCAAAGACAAGGGCTATATGGTCAAAGTAACGAGCTAGGGAAATTATCTTTGCAGCAGCATTCTGAAGAGGTATTTGCATTTGTCAAGGCCAGAGAAAAGGATGTTGCAGAACGACAGTGGAGCCAATGTAAAGAGCAAAATGATGCAGATATTTTTTCTAAATGTATTTCTTCACCGGTGGAGTAAGGTTGTTATGTTCTGTGGCAGCTGTGTGTGTTTTAAGAAAGGATTCAAGTAAAAAGATGATTGCATAGGTGCCGATCAGCTCCTCCCACCCACCAGTGGGTCCCACCAATCAGCTCTTCCCCCTCCCCCCAGCACCTCCTGCCCCTGGTGATCAGCTGTTCAGTGGCATGCAGGAGGTCCTAGGGGGGGAATGGGAGGAGCGGTGGCAGAAAGAGGTGGAGCAAGGGCAGGACATCCTCAGGGAGCGGCAGAACAGGGTGGGAATGAGGCAGGGTTGGTGTGGGGTCAGGAGGCATGGAGGAAGGGGTGGAGTGGGGGTAGGGCCTGGGGCATAGTGGGGATTGAGTACTTCCAAGGAAACCAGAAAGTCAGTGCCTCTGGATGATGGCATATAGCAAAGCAATTTGGGAGGAGTACAGACAATGGAAAAAGGAGTTAGGAAGATTAAGGAGTTGCTCTGGATGCAGGAAACCATTCCGCCTTGCTTCTGCTGGGCATGCTCCCAGTAGCAGAAGCATTCCAAAGAGAGAACAATTGAGTGCAGCAGCCTCCTGCCAGGAAGTCACGGAGTCCAAGCTGCTGGGACTGGGCCTCATAGCCAAGCTGCTGGAAGCTCTTCAGCCATGGGAGCCAAACGTGACTTCTCACTGTCACCAGGGGAAGGAGCTCTGGAGACAAACCTGAGAGGAAGCCAGGAGGGATCCCAAGACAGAGCTGTGGTGCTGATGGAGGTACAGAAACAAGGGTAGGAAGTCACCCACGGAACATGGGTAAGAGTTCCAGACCCTGGACCCTTACTGTTTTGAAGGATTCTGGGTTGGAATCTGATGGAGTAGGGTGGGCCCAGGTTCCCCTACCTCACTCCTTTGATTGCAGCAGCTAAGCAGAGTGGTCTTTGGGCTGTTGTCACTGGGCAATGCTACCATTGACTGCTATAGAGTGGGCTTTGGACTTGCCATTAGGCAACAGAGTCCAGAGTATTGTCATTAGGTGGTAGTGCCAGCCTACGGCACATGATCAATCCCCGACACTCAGTAATTGCAGTACCATGGTATCTTCTATTCTGAGCATAGGGAGATAGCAAATGCTGAATCTTCTGCAGAAATTGTAGTATCAGACTTCTTGGTCTCCACTAGTCATCTTTGTGCTACTTAATTGTGTTCTTGTTTTTATTGGCCTGATCCTGCTTTCCACATGAAGCCAGTGGGAATTCTACCACTGATCTCAACAGAAATCAATAGAAATAGAAATTTGGATCCTTATTTTGTATGGAGGGTAAAGAGAAATGTCTTTCCCCCTACTAATTAAAAAACAGAAGAAAGCAACACTAGCACAATGTGATATAAATTATGACCTGCCTTTGGAAAGTGCACCTTGTATTAGGTGTCTTGTGAGTAGTGCAGATCTGAGAACTACAGATTGAGGCTGAGCAGTTCTGGCATTTACACCAAGAGATGACACAACTCTTGTCATAAGTAATAACTTAATATACGTCATGCCATCTGCTCTCAGATATGTGCAAGCTGCTTCCAAATAAGTCAATGGGAAATGCATTTATTTATTTATTTATTTATTTTATAAAAGCATCCCAAACTCTGGGCACCTGATATAATTTAATTTCACAAAAATTATACAGCAATCAGCTGTCCCCAGAGTAAAATCAATCCCTACCAGTAGATAAAAAAACAACCACTGTAAGCACCCAAACCTGTCCTCCCTCACCCCCTGCAAACTCGTAGAATCTCAGGATTGGAAGGGACCTCAGGAGGTCATCTAGTCCAACCCCCAGCTCAAAGAAGGACCAATCTCCAGATAGATTTTTGCCCCAGATCCCTAAATGGCCCCCTCAGTGTTTGAACTCACAACCCTGGGTTTGTCAGGCCAATGCTCAAACCACTTTACAGCTATATATTTAATTGCTTTTATTGAGTGACCTAATTTTCCAAGGGCTTTATGGAAATTAGAAGGGAGGGTTATAGGTTTGATATTCATTTTATATCAATGATCATTTTCTTTTCAGGCTTTAGCTTCTTCCTCTTTGAATGGTAGTTGTACTGGCACTTGCTTTTTGTGTTAATTGCTAAAACTGCTGATGTGTAATGGAAGAAGATGACAAAAACTGTTTTAAAAGACAAAAAAGAAAATACACACTCGAGGGCCAAATTTTGCACTGTCAGATTCTGTAGAACCATGCAGAATTCCTTATTTGTTCATCAAAAGAAAATGATTTAACCAATTACTCTCCCTTACATTTTTCCAGTTCTCTCATTTGCATACTTAGACATGGTTGTGCACCTCCACTGATTTCAATAAGTTGCACAAGGCATAGTTAAAAATTTTATATATTTTTTATTATATGGAGATATATTTATCTCATAGAGCTGGAAAGGTCATTGAGTTGAGTCCAGTCCCCTGCCTTCACAGCAGGACCAAATATTCTCCCTGGCAGATTTTTGCCCCAGATCTCTAAATAACCCCCTTAAGGACTGATTTTACACACCTGGGTTTAGCAGGCCGATGCTCAAACCACTGAGCTATCCCTCTCCCAAACTGAGCAGCATTCTACCTTGATTATCATTCAGATATGTGCACATACAAGCAGACATCAAGAAGATGAGGTAATAAGATGATGGACAATACACAGGACCAGTCCTGCAATCTTCACTCATGGAAGTTGTCCCAATGCACATCAATAATCTATTAAACTCAGCAGGCCTGCTGCTGGAGGAAGATGGTCTTGTGGTTAAGGCAGTAGGGTGGGGCTCAGAAAGTCTGGGTTTGATTATTGTCCTGGTCACAGATTTTCTGTGCAGTTTGGGTAAGTAGTAATCTCTGTGCCTAAGTTCTGCATCTGTGAAGTGGGGATAATCATCATACCCTACTTTGCAAGAGTGAGGGGCACTGTGAGGATAAATTATTAATTCATGTTTGTGAAGTGCTCAGCTACTATTGTGGCTAGGGCCTATAAATACTTACACAGACAGGAATGAGGACGGCTTAATTGTGGCGTGAGTAAGTGTTTCAGGATCAGTCCCAAGCTGGTGAAAAAGAAAGATCCATTTCACTACCAAAGCCAGCAGGGAAAATTAATGTAGTCAGTCACTTTTGAAGAGAAATTACGAACAAAAGAAGATACAGGTTGGTAGAATGTTACAATAGTCAGAACCAAAAGATCCTACTCATGCGCTATAGCAGGGGTTCTCAAACTGGCGGTTGTGACCCCTCAGGGGTTCACAAGGTGGTTACATGGGGGTTGCCCCCCATTAAATTAAATTAAACTCCCCCATTTTTAATTTATAAGGGGGTCACGCTCACAGGCTTGGTGTGTGAAAGGAGTCACCATTACAAAAAGTTTGAAAACCACTTCTCTATAGGAGGAAAGCCACCAGGAATTGGTCATGGGAAAGCCCACATGAGAAGAACAAGACTAACTTCTGTCTGACCGACTGTGTAACGATGCTATTCTGTTTCAGGCCAGTCATACTCACAAGATAGTATAAATATAAAACTGGAGAAAGGTAAAATGACTGTTAGGGAGAACATGAAAGATCCTCTTAGGCTGCTGTGAGGAAAAGACAGAATTTGGGCTCAAGTGGGAAACGTGATTTCAAGCCTTGTCAAGATAGGCCAGAAGGGCTAGACCTGACTGAGAGGTACACATCCACGGGTACTAGACTGTGAAGTATAAAAGGAAGTTGCACTGAAGTAAGGGGATAACACACAGCAGTGCTGGTGAGGAACTGGTCTTGATTGCCTGGCCTCAGTCACATGACGACAGGAGTCATTATCTTCTGACTCCAGTGACTACATGATAAAGATATACAAAATCATAAATGGTGTGGAGAAGGTAAATCACAAGCTCTCTTATGGAACAACTTTGAAATTTCAATTTTTTGGTGGAAATAGGTTTCCATTTTTTGGCCAGCTCTACAACAGGTACCTTGGCCAAAGGATGACTAGGAGGGAAGGTGATAACCATCTACCAGCATCTGAAGTATACAGCTTATGAGAGATGAAAGCTAGTCCAATGTGTAGGGTACTAATCTGGGACTTGAGCCATTAGGGTTCAAGTCCCTGCTCTGTCACAGACTTCCTGAGTGAGTCCCTTAGGGTATGTCTATATTGCAGCTGGGAGCATGATTTCCAGCACAGGTAAACAGACACATGCTAGAATGCTTAAAAATAGCAGTGTGGCCAGAGCAGCTTGGATTAGCTGCCCAAGTACTTCCCCAGCGCATTGGGCATGGTAGTACTTTGGGTGTAGCCACACCAGTATTTTTAGTACAATAGCTCAAGCAGAACTAGCATGTGTCTGTCTGTCCATAGTGAGAAATACAGTCCCAGCTGCAGTGTAGACATATCTTGATTCTCTCTGTGCTGCAGTGTGAAAAGGGGATCGTACTTCCCTCCCTCACCACAGTGTTGGGAGTATAAATTTATTAAAGATTGTAAGACACTCAAATACCATGGAGATGGGTACCTCAGTTAGGAAGAGGCATTATTTGGGTTGAGCAAAGGTATAATTAAAAGCAGTGGTTTGAAAGTGAGTGGATGAAAATTAAGTCTGAATAGTAGAAATATTCTTTGTGCTCTCGCTCCTTTACTCCATTCAGACAGCGCAAAGGAGCTGGAATTTGGCTGTAGCTGGCCTCATGAGTACTCCCCTGGCAGAGGCAAGATCTGCCACCTTGGCATAGCAACCATGTTGGGAAAGGGGCAGGGATAGGAAGCGTGGACCTGAGCTTGGCCCTTTCAAGTCTCCACTGATTTATGGTCCTTTAGGGCAAGGATGAGACTGCTTCAATAAGGTCTCCTGTTTCAAGGGGCCACTCTGTGTCCCTGCAGCAGTCTCCTGTAAGGGTGCTTGGATCAGGGCCAGTTTTATGATCCGCGGGGCCCAATTCAAATACTCAGCGGCGGTTGGGGGCTTTGGCAGCACTTTGGCTGCGGGGGGTCAGCTCCGGGTCTTCCGTGGCACCGAAGGACCCCCTGCTGCCAAAATGCTGCCAAAGACCCCCGGAGCAGGGCCCCCTTAGGTGGGGGGCCCGATTCCAGGAATCAGCCTAAAGCCAGCCCTGGCTGGGATAGTAGAGGCCACGGAGAAGGGTGATGGTGGAATTAAAGCTGGGCTGGGTGTGACCCTAGGCACCCCTGTGTTCACACCCTACATGCTACTGCAATAATGTTTGTACAAACTATGCCTTAGGAGGTATCATATGAATGGTAATAACAAGCTGGTAATGCATGTGTTAATGTTATAAGTGAAGTTATTAATTCCCTCTGTGTGATGTTACTAGAACATGTTTTAGACCAGACAGCCTAGCCTAGGTAAAAGTGATAAACAGGTCTGTCCTAGACAAAGGAATGTGGGTTTACTTCAGTTTACATATTAGCAGTAAACAAAACCATTGAGCTAAACTGGCGGGGCTTATCCGGACCCTGAACTCAAGAGACAGAGAATTTATGTGGCACCTGTACCCCAGAGAGACATAAGACACTGAATCCCGAGGGTGCATTCCTAACTTGGGGATATAAGGAACAGAGAGAGGCTCCATCTTTATTCTTCGCCTTAGAAGACAAAGAAACAAAGTGATTTGATCTCTGTGATGGACTCTGACTGGTAAAAGGCTAGAAAGGAGACTTAGGACAAGAGAAACCATTGTGAACAAAGACTATATCTTGATAGATTTAAGTTTTAGATTTTTAGATGCATGGTCTCACTTTTGTTTGCTTGTAGCCATTTCTGCCTTTCTCTCTTTTACCTGCTATCACTTAACCCCTGCTCTTTGGTTAATAAACTGGTTTTGCTTTCATTATAAATGACCAGGGCAATGTAAGTTCAGTGAAGTGTGTGCTTCTAGCCGCTAACAGTGTTCAGTGAGGAATGTTTTACGGTCTCTGAAAAGGCGCCAATCCTAACACTTTCTCTTTGAGGGTCCAGTGAGAGGGATTAGTCCCTGCAATAGGATTTTGGGGTGAATTCGGGTCTGGAAGGGTACTGAGGTCAGCCTACAAGGAGTAACCAGGTTGGAAACAGGCAGGGTGAGGCTTGTGGATCACAGTGGGTCATGAAGAAAGGATCTGAGGGGAGCAGAGCTGGGGTGGGCAGAGAGACTAGAGGTGGCAGAAGCTGGGGAGAGATGGGAGCAGTGCCAAAACTAGGCATTTTAGCGCCCGGAGCGAGCAAACATATTTGTGTCCCCTAATAGAGCCCTGCATGTGACTATTTTTTAATCTCACTCCCATCCTGCCCCGCAATACCCACTCCCACATTATTGTTGAATTTTCATCCCACTCCCACTATTCTGGCAGTGGGTCCTGCAGGACCCACGGAATCCCAGTCCTGCTGCAGAGCTCTACCACCTACCATTTTTTCCTTCTACCCTGTTTTTCCACCTCCACAGCCCCCCCTTTGGCTTTGCTCCACAGGCAGCTTGCACTGCTCAGGCCACTTGCCCCACCCTGGTTACAGCTCTGGACTTGAGCTTGGGAGACAGAGGCTGAGAGCGGGGAAAAGGAGAACAACCTGGATTTAGGGCACTGGTAAACCATTCAGTGGTGCTGTGGATCCTCATGTTTGTACATGCCATGAGAAAGTGGTGGCACTGGGTGAATTTGAGATACAAAATATCCATATAGAAATGCAAGTCTCCACATCATCATTTTTGGACATTTTGCTGCAAACTCCAAGAGGGGCCCATTGATGAGAAAAATGCCACCGAGATCCAAAAATTCTTCTTGAGAGGAAACCACAGAATCATAGGAAGGTAGGGCTGGAATGGACCTTGAGAGGTCATCCAGGCCATTCCCCCATGCTGAAGCAGGACTGAGTATACCTCTATTATCCCTGACAGGTGTCTGTCTAACTCAGGGGTGGGCAAACTTTTTTGGCCCGAGGGCCACATGGGAGTTGCGCAACTGTATGGAGGGCCAGGTAGGGAAGGATGTGCCTCTCCAAACAGCCTGGTCCCCACCCCCTAACCCCCCCCAACTGCCCCCAACCCATCCAACCCCCCCTGCTCCTTGTCCCCTGACCACCCATAACCACCCCCAGGATCCCACCCTGTATCCAACCCCCCCTGTTTCCCATCCACTGACCCCATCCACACCACTGTCCCCTGACAGGCCCTCCAAAACCTCTGCCCCATCCAACCGCTCCCTGCCTGCCCCCAGGGACTCCCTGCCCCTTATCCAATCCCCCAGCCCCTGCCCCCTTACCATGCCACTCAGAGCAGCATGTCTGGCAGCTGTGCCACCCAGCCAGAGACAGACACACTGCTGCACTGCTTGGCAGAAGCGAGTAACCCTGCCGCCCAGAGCGCTGCCAGAGAGCCAGTGTGGCCACAGGGGAAGGAGGCAGTAGGGGAGGGGCAGGGAGCTCATGGGCTGGGCAGGCCAGGCCCACGGACTGTAGTTTGCCCCCCGCTGGTCTAACCTGTTCTTAAAATGGTTTATTATGAGTGAAAATAAGTTTGCACTGAAAACATGCAGATATCCATTCATTTGAGGTTTTATTTATTTCAAAGCAAAAGATAGCCATTTCCTGGAAATTTCACACACCATTGAATTTAGGGGGTGTGAAATTTTCAAAACACTTCATACATTTTTACATCAAATTCTGAATTCCATGTAAATCTAGTTGTAGGCCAGTTATTATGGCTCTAATTCAAAATGAAGTACCACAAAATAGCAGGGAAGGTGACAACAGCAAGCTAACTTTGTAGGGTATACCACATGCTTTTGCAGAGGGTTCAAGAATTGGGTGAACTCACCGTGAACGAGAGAAGTTTTCAAACTGACTTCTTAAATTAAGTTGCAAAACGTCACTCTAGTCGATACTATGTAAGATTTGTGCAGGATTTTTTATTGTATATCTTAGTCAAAGAATGGGAATTAGAGTAAATGGGGATTCATAGAGTTTAAGGTCAGAAGGGACCATTAGATCATCTAGACTGACTTCCTGTATATCACAGGGCAGAGACGTTAACACAGTTACCTCTCTATTGAGCCCATAACTTGTGTTTGGAAAAACTTCTCTTCCAGAAAGGCATCCAGTCTTGATTTGAGGACATCAAGATATGGAGAATCCACCACTTCCCTTGGTAGTTTGTTCCAACAGTTAATCGTCCACAGTTAAAATTGCACCTAGTTTATTTAAATTTGTCTGTTTTAAACTTCCAGCCATTAGTTCTTGTTCTGCTTCTCTCCAGTAGATTAAAGAGCCCTTTAGTACCCACTATATTCTCCCCATGAAGGTACTTATAGACTAATCAGCTCACCTCTCAGTGTTCTTTTTGATATGCTAAACAGACTGCTCTCTTTAAGTCTCTCATTGTAAAGCATTTTCTCCAGCCCTCAAATCATATTTATGGCTCTTTTCAGCCCTGTCTCCAAATTTTTGATGTCCTTTTTTAAAATGTGAACACCAGAGTTATATGCAGTATTCTAGTATCAGTCTCACCAATGCCACATACAGACATAAAATCACCTTCCTACTGCTCACTGCACCCTTCTTTATACACCCAAGGATCACATTTTTTGCTGCAGCATTGCACTGGGAGCTTATTTTCAGTTGCTTGTCCCCTATGACCTCAATCTCTTTCAGAATCACTTCTTTCCAAAATACAGTCCTCCATTCTGTAGGCATGGCCTGCATTCCTCGATTCCTAGATGTATAACCTTGTATCTGGCTACATTTTCCTGGAATGAGCCCAGTTTATCCAGTGAACCAGATCGCTCTGTAGGCAGGGGCGGCTCCAGTCACCAGCCGAGCAAGCTTGTGCTTGGGGCAGCAGATTCTAGGGGCAGCATTCTGCCCAATCCTAGGGCAGCACGGCCGCTCTTTTTTTTTTTTTCCTCGTTTCTTTTTGTTTGCTGCTCTGGCCGCCCTGTAGGGAACGGCAGCGCGGAGGAGGGGAGTGCCCTGTTGGGAGCTGGCTGCACGCTCTGTCTGCCCCAGCCAGTGCCATGTCTGCAGCAAGCCCGCAGCCCATGTCCTTTCTTCCCCGCCAACCGGAGCAGCGTGGAGACCTCCCTGCAGGCGGCACAGCAGGAGGGGCCGAGTGGTGAGCACCCTGGCTGAAGGAAGCCCTGCCCACCCCCTCTCTCCCTCCCCGCTGCTAGCCGGGGCGCACACTCCACACCCAGGGGCACGTCTGCAGCACAAGAAGTCCCGCTAGCCAAAAGTTTGCGCCCTGGCTCCAGCCACCCCAAAGGTGGCGTTTCCCTCCACACACACTTGGGGTGGCAAAAAAGCCAGCGTTGGCCCTGTCTGTAGGATTGCCTTGACCTCATCATTATTACTCATCTGCAATGTTTACCAGCAGAGATTATATACATAACTTCCAGATCATTGATGAAAATGTTGCATAGCATCAGGCCTGGCACCGATCCCTGTGGATTCCCACTGTCCTTCTGTAGCAGTTAATATCAGTTCAAATTCTGTGCTCTCAAGGAATGCCTTACTACTAGTGATCCCCTGGCCAGCTCAGCTAGGAAGCGAGAGCTTTGACAGGCTTTGAAGAAAGTCCATTTTATCTTCTTTGGCTAGATAGTTGCTGTCTGCAAGGTGGTGATATATTTGGGGTAATTAACACAAGTCAAGCATCTGGAAATGAGAGAGAAAAATATCAGTAAATGATAAAAGGGAGAAGTTAATTCAATAGCATCAGCAGGAAAGAGAACCTTATTTAAGGTTGAAAGGACTAATTCAGACCATTTCCAGAGAAAATCACCTTCAGAACTCCCCAAAGCAATACAGTAAGCTTCTTCTTGGCTGAAGTCTTGGCAATGGTGATCCACACTTGTGTCACTTATCAGAGTTGCTAGGATTTTCTCTAACTAAGGTAACGTTTGAAGCTGCAGTTGGTCCAACATGCATCAGCCAGTCTCCTAAATGGAACAGATAGACAAAGGCATGCCACAGCAGTGCTCCATATTCAATAGTGGGCCCAATTCAAGAACCAAGTCATCATCTTCAGAGTCCTCAATGGATCCACTGCCTTCAGGAGTGATGTTGAAAGACAGGCAGTACAAGATTACTCTGATCAACACGGGTTAGTTCTCAGATCGAAGATCATGTTAGCGGGAAACAAAGTGCAAATCCTATTTTGAGGGCATAAGTGGGGATTTAAATGGAGTTTAGACTTTGTGTTGGGCCTCTGTAGGCGGTGAATTTCACCCTTAATATGAATTGTATGTATTTGCAGTATTTAATGTTCAGTTCTCATTATTTGACTTTTAAGCCATTAGGGTGCTCTTGCTTCATTTTCAAGTTTCTCTGCAATTTTGAGAGCCAGAAGCTTACTCTTTTTTTAAAGAACGAAAGCTGCAATTCTCATGCACTAGCATGATTTCAGTAGTTGGAGCTTTAAAAACACACACTATGTTGCAAGGTACACACTAAAATCTCATGAGAACTAGCAAAACTCCATTTCAGCCTGGGCTAGTTTTGCATTTTTTTTTTTTCATATACTTTAGGGTCTAATGACAAAATATTTTTAAAAGAAAATAAACGATCTATTGGTAATTGCTAATGTGATTGGGAATGTACATATAAGAATTGTAATGATATAAACCTGAAGAAATCTAATTTGAAAAAGGAAACTATCTAACTTTAGAGTGATAGTACTAATTAATCCATTCAGAATTCCACTCTGGTTTCAAGTTTAAGAATTACTACACAGAGGACTGCCCTGGCTTCTGAGAGACAAGCCAAATGAGCGATTATTTTTTTTTGCTATCAAGTAGGAACAGATATCCCAGATCTCAGCAATGGAGAAATCATTTTAAGTTAATTTTCTTTTAATTAATATGATCAGATGTCACTGTAAATGTGTCTAATTAATTGAGAGTTAAATCCTTTAGGTTTTACTCAATCAAGTGTCCTGTGACTGCAGTGAGGTTTGTTTATCATCAGACCTTCAATGATCAATGGCATAAGTCAAATCTGGTTTAGGTCACAAGTGAAATGACACTCCTCTAAGATCTGATCCAAAGCCCATTGCTGTCAACAGGAGTCTTTACATTGGCTTCAATAGACGTCTGGTTTCTAGGCTTAAAACCTCTTCCTAGTGGACCACATGGTGACCTGTCTGTGTGCTGGGCATTGTCGCATCAGGAGATGCAGAGAAGGGAAAGGAATCCTCTCCTTACAGATAGGGAAGCAGCAACACACTGCTCCAGCCTCAGGTCCTGCGACCCTGCTGTCTGCATTCCCACTCCACCCATAAAGATAGACAAGGAATCCACATAATGGGAGGTGCAGCCAACCCCCAAGTCTCCACTGTAAAGCAACATGCTGACAGATTCCTTATGCAGCCTCTGACTGGATTCGGAAATCCTGCTTGTCTCCTCCTGGCCTCCAAGCCATGGTGTTCCACTGCACTCAATGCCCTCTGCTGTCAAGGAGGGTGTAAAGGTTTTTCCCCCACTTTGAACTTTAGGGTACAAAAAGTGGGGACCTGCATGAACACTTTTAAGCTTAATTATTAGCTTAAATCTGGTACGCTGCCACCAGCCAGAATTTAGTGTCTGGCACACTTTCTGTTCCCCCAAAACCTTCCCTGGGGAACCCAGACCCAAACCCCTTGGGTCTTAAAACAAGGAAAAATTAACCATCCCCCTCCTTTTCCCCCCGACTTTCCCCTCCCTGGGTTGCCTTGAGAAGCTTCATACTGATCCAAACTCCTTGGATCTTAAAACAAGGAGGAATTAACCATCCCCCTTCCTTTCTCCCCTACCAATCCCTGGTGAGTTTAGACTCAATCCCTTGGATTTTAAAACAAGGAAAAATCAATCAGGTTCTTAAAAAGAAAGCTTTTAATTAAAGAAAAAAAAGTAAAAGTTCTCTGTAAAATCAGGATGGAAAATGCTTTACAGGGTACTCAGATTCATACAGATCAGAGGGACCCTCCCCCCAGCTTTAGATTCAAAGTTACAGCAAACAGAGGTAAAAATCCTTCCAGCAAAAAGACACATTTACAAGTTAAGAAAACATACATAAAACTAATCCGCCTTGCCTGGCTATTACTTACAATTTTGAAACATGAAAGACTGATTCAGAAAGATTGGGAAAGCCTGGGTGTACGTCTGGTCCCTCTTAGCCCCAAGAGCAAACGAACAACACAAAAAAGCACAAACAAAGACTTCCCTCCACCAAGATTTGAAAGTATCTTGTCCCTCTATTGGTCCTCTGATCAGGTGTCAGCCAGATTACTGAGCTTCTTAATCCTTTACAGGTAAGGGACATTAACCCTTAACCATCTGTTTATGACAGAGGGGATAACAGCATTTGCCCCTTCCTGGACACTTTCCCTCCTTACAAAACCACCAGGAATGTCTGGCAGGATTAGCAGCATCTCCTGAGGACAAGGGCCATGGTTACAATTAGAGAGCTGAGGTTCACAGGCAGAACTATGCAGGAATAGCTTGCCTGGCCGTTGGCCACTCCATACTGCTCTTTCATCTGTTACTTCCATGTGCAAACAGAAATTTAAAAGGAACTAAAGCCATTGGGATCATCATATAATGGAAACAGACCCAGAATTCATGAAAAAAATTGTCTTCAAACTATTACAGTTTCATTATAAATAATGCAGCAGAGAACAATGAGATTCCTGCTGTTGAAATTAATAGATGGTGATGAATTCTACTTAATTTAATGACATCAAATCCTAGCCTCCTTTCTTTCTGAAGGCATGTGAAGAATTTGACCCATTAATCCATTATTCTCACTTAGTTTTGTTCCTTCCCCTACACTCATTCTCATCAAGGACCATAAAAACTTATTTAAATATTAAAACCACTTAAAATTTGAACCAGAAAAAACAATGAAACATTAAAACCTCCCCATATACACAAAACATGAGGGGGCAGAGCTAAGCCATAATAAGTAGACTGTAGGAACTCGGGGGTTGTGTGGTGAAGGAAGATGGCAGAGGACACAGGTCTCTCTGGCTGAGAGCAGACGGGAGTAGGGTACAGACAAACAGAGGGGAGCGTCCTACATGAATATCATGGGCTCTTGCTAGAGAAGCCCTAAGATGGGGTTTGTAAGAAGAAAAGACTTCAGTAGCCCAAGAGGGTAGAGGAACTGTTCAGTTTTGTTTGGACTTGTTTATGACACCCCAGAAGAGGTCTGACCGTAGGCGATTTGGCCGCAGGGCTGAGCTACAGAAGACCTGGGGCCAATGGCAGGCAGCTATCAGGAGGTGCTGGAGCTGAAAATAGAGGCAACCTCCTGCACTGACACAAGGGGGAGGGAGCCCTGCTTCAAGCACTCATACTTTTTTATGATAAGATCATAAGCCAAAAGCATAAGAAACCAGTTGGCTGCCTTAGCAAAGCAGCCAAGGACTGAACTCCCCTCTCAGCTCTAGAACCAAATTAAAACATGTCAGTGTGAAAGCATGAGGGAACCCTGTGCAAAATCATCCCATGCTAGGCTCTCTTCTGCAGTTACATAGAAAACTATAGGGCCAGGACTTGAAGTGCTCCTTTATTTGGGTCTGATTGATCCCTTCCCACAAATGTATCAATTCGAGGCAGTTGGACAGAAATTAAAATTCCACAAGGTTCTTCTCAGGGGGCGTCCTATTGAGGGCAGAGGTCTCTCACACACACAACATTGAATTGGCAGCAATTCTGCTGTTAGAGCCTATGTATCCCAGAAGGTCTGGGCCATTCATGCAGAAGCCCTGAGCTTACTCTATGAGGCCACAGAGTTACTGGGAATATCCACACTGCAATTTAAAACGTGGCTGGCCTGTGCCAGCTGACTTGGGCTTGCAGGACTCAGGTTAAAGGGCTGTTTAATTGCAGTGTAGACTTTTGGGCTCAAGCTGCAGCCCAAGCTCTGGGATCCTCCCATCTTGCAGAGTCCTAGAGCCCAGATTCCATCCAAAGCCCAAATGTCTACACCTCAGTTAAGCAGCATGTAGACGGGTGGGACCGGGGCTCAATCCTCCCTGAGGGCGGAGGGTAGCCACACCAGCTCACCACACTGTCAGCCCAGATCCTCCCCTTTTGCTTCCGGGCTGAGCGACAATGCCCAGTCACTTGGGAGCTCTGGCCTTCTGCAGCAAAACAGAGCAACCACACACAGTTAATCAGGAGCTCAGGCCCTTTGCTGCAAGGCTGCACAACAACACACACTTAGCTGCGAGCTCAAGCCCTCTGCTGCAGGGCCAGGCAACAATACTCAGTTAGCTGGGGGCTCAGACCCTCTGCTGCAGGGATGAGCAACAATATACAGTTAATTAGGGGCCCGGCCCTAGGTTTGGGCAGGGCACCAAACACAGTGGCAAAGCTCAGGCCCTTTTGGCTCAAGGCTGAGCAAACAGGCAGTCTAGAAGCCCAGGCCCTGGCTCAGTGCAGGGCAGCAAGCATCTTAGGGCTCAGGCCCTTCAGGAGGGGCTGAGCAAACAACCAGCCTGAATGGCCTCCTAGGCCAGGGGGAGGGGGAATCTGCCACCCCTGGAAGGGTGGCAGGGGGAACGCAGGCCCTCCCACTCCACTGCATCCCAGCCCGGGGCCCTAGTAGCGGCGATCACCGCTGACAGTCAGTGGGGGTCCTGACCGAAACACACTGACATAGGCTCAGGTGAATCTGCAGCCTGACTGGGGTCAGCTGCCCCCGGGTTACTTCCAATCTCCCCCTCACTGGAGACCTGCCATCCGCTGGCGCTGTCTGGTGGGTCCCAGACCATGGGCTCCTCAGGATACTGGCCGTCGGGAACTCCAGGCCACTCCTCTGGGTACCAACCGTCGGGAACTCCAGGCCACTCCTCTGGGAACCTGGCGTGGAGTGGCTCAGGCCAGCCCCCCTCCGGGTACCGGGTACCGGGTGCAGGGCAGGGCAGGACAGGGCAGGGCAGGCCAGCCCCCGTCCGGGTACCAGGCCCAGTGGTAGCTTAGGCACCAGCATCTGTCCTCTCCAGCAGCCTCCTTCCAACTGAGTGCCGGGGCTGTGCTTTTATACTTCCTGTCCCACCCCTTGATTTCCAGGGGGCGGGGACAGGTGGGGGTGACTCCACCCACTGCCGCACCTGTTCTGGCTTGTCCCTCTCAGGCATGGCGGGGAGTGAGGCCTCCTCACTACACAGCCCTTAGCCCAAGCCACACAAGCCTGAGTAGGCTGGCATGAGACAGCCCTGGATTTTTAAACTGCAATGTAAACATACCCTTAACTACACTCCGGCTCCTGAACTACCAAGCATTCCTGAACCAGCAGCTGGACTACATTTACTGGGAGGTTCCTAAAGACAGAGGGGACCTCATACATATACAGATGCAGCATTTGGGGGATACTGCATGGCACTATTATCCTGACTCTTCCTCTCCTGGACCCATGTAATTCCCACACATGGATCCTGTACTTACAAAGAGCCCTTTGTGGGAAGAAGAGGATTGTGCTATGCATGACCTCTGGTTTGGTATGAGAATGGCTAGCTACATCTGGAAATGGTTCCTCTGCATGTGGATCAGAGGTGGACAGTCAGGCCCTCAGTATTTCCTTTGGCCAAACTCTCATTGACACTAGTGAGTAAAAACTGAGACCTGGATGCTGCAAAGTAATCAACTTTGCAGAACTATACATCCCCGAAGAGTCTCACTAGAGTCAACGTGGCTCTACACAAGCATATGGGTCCACCTACATGGATCACTTTTCAGGGAGGGCCCAGAGCAAGGAACTCAGGATTTGGAGTTATGGTCTTGTAAGGGTGCAGACTCACCCCTGCAGCACCTCCTACTGGTTATCCTCAGGAATTGGCTCATTTTCCAACCTCAGGCCAGTGATCTCCCTTACCTCACTCTGGCCCCTGTGTCCCTCCCAGGACACAGTGCCCCTTTACTGGGTTTCTGCCCAGCCTTGCAGAACCCCCTCAGTCTCAGGGTCTCCCCCTCCCAGTTCACCTCAGTCTTTGGCTACTGCCAGTCCCCATCTAGCCCACTGGGGTGGACTTCAGTGTAAGCCACACATCACAGGCAAAGGGGGTTCAGACCTGCTGCCTCTGGCTACCCGTGGGCTGCCCCTGCAACCCAGTACCTAATAGGCCTTACCAGGCCTGCAGCCTGGAGATTTCCTAGGCCAGAGCTCCCCAGCCCCCTTGGCCTTTCCCCAGCCCTACTCCGCTCCAGATGCCAGGTTAAGCTCCCTGCAGCCAAGGGCCTTCTCTCTGAATGCAGAAAGAGACTTTTAGCTTGAGCTCCTGGCTCAAACCTTTATAGGGCCATCTGGGCCCTGATTGGGGCATGGCCCCAGCTGAGCCAGCTTCCTCCCAGTCAGCCCAGGCATCTTGCACTTCCACAGCCCTCCTCCAGGGCTGTTTTAAACCCCTCAGGGCAGGAGCAGATGACCACCCAGCTACAGGTCTCCAGGTCAATCACTTCTGCACCTGCTAAATTCACTTTTAGAAAAATTAGCTTCCAAGAGCTGTATGTACATTATATTATTTAGTTATACAGTACCCAAAGAACTGGTGTAAATCATTATTGAAGTCAATAGAACTATGCCAGTTTACTGCATATGTGCAAATGACAAAGCAAGCGAAGTGGCACAGAGTAGTAAATCATAAAACGTAACGTCAGTTGCACAGATTCAGTGGGATTATATAATTATTCTTAAAACTACAAGTATTTCAAGTGTTTAATTGCCAGCACTGCATAACAATCTAGAGTAATTATATAATTAGTAAAAAATTACCGATCCTATTAAAGCAGCAGAGAATCCTGTGGCACCTTATAGACTAACAGACGTTTTGGAGCGTGAGCGTTCGTGGGTGAATACCCACTTCGTCAGACGCAGGTAGTGGAAATTTCCAGGGTGGTTATGTAGAGAGCTGAGGTACGAGAGTTTAGTTCAATCAGGGGGATGGAAGCCTCTTTAGGAGTAAGGTGTGCAACCAAGTGGGGGAACTGGTTCTGAATTGCAAGCCATTTCACAGTCTTTGTTTAGTGCAGAGCTGAGGTGTCAAATTTGCAGATGAATGAAGCTCAGCAGTTTCTCTTTGAAGTCTGTCCTGAAGTTTTTTTGCTGCAGGATGGCCTTAAGGTCTGCTATAGTGTGGCAGGGAGGTTGAAGTGCTCCCTACAGGTTTTGTTATTGCCATTCCTGATATCTGATTTGTGTCCATTATCCTTTTCCGTAATGACTGTGCTATTTGGCGATGTAATAGCATCATTATCTCTAGCTTGCTTGCTAGATATATATACCTACCCCTGGAAATTTCCACTACCTGCGTCTGACGAAGTGGGTATTCACCCATGAAAGCTCACGCCAAAACGTCTGTTAGTGGTATAGTGCCACAGGATTCTCTGCTGCTTTACAGATCCGACTAACGGCTACCCTCTGATACTTGTCTATTAGTACTTAGAACAAGTCAAATTAGTTCTGATGAAAAAAAAACAGGAGGGACATTTTGTCCATGTGTTTTCTGCATAACGTGCTTATTGCTTACTGACAACAGTTTTTCAGTAAATGAAAAAATTCACAAACACTTTGAAAATGAGTTCGAAATAATTGTTTAAAACATCCACTACACAGTCCATGAAAAAAAATCAATAATGTTGATTTTTTCAGAAAAAATATTTGGAATAAAAGACCATTTTGATGAAAACCTTTGTGTGAAAAAATGCTGACCAACTCTGAGACGAGGTCACACAGCTGGTTCTGGGGAAAGGGGAAGAAACTACGAGACCTAATCCCAGGCTTGTGTTTTAACTGCAGATCATATTCCTCCTTTGGGGAAACATTGCTGAGACATGTAGTTTGCATGCTACATAAGAACTAGGTCAGATTAGATAGAAAATAGTAGCCATAGCTGTCATAAAACAGATAGCTAAGGGTTAATGTCTCTTTCACTGTAAAGGGTAACAAACAACGCTGACCAGAGGACCAATCAGGAAACAAGATACTTTCATCTTGGTGAAGGAAGCCTTTGTTGTGTTTTTTGGTTTTGCTTTGTTCTCCCTGAGTCCTGAAGGGACTAGACGTGCAACCAGGTTTCTTGCAATCTCCCTGCAACGCCTTATATATCAGAAAGTGAGTATTGGTAAGAAAGGTGGTTATAGTTTTGGATTGTTTTCTGTATTTGCAACTGTGTATCTGCTTAGACTTTTGTGTATTTGGCTGAAAGTATTTAAATTGATATTTCTGCTGGAGAGGCTTTCTCCATTTTCTATAGCTGAAAGACCCTGTATATTACTCTTGTATTTACAGCGATTTCTATTTTTCTTTTTATAAATTACTTTTTAAATACCTAATTGATTTTTTTTCTCTGGTTAGGCTGAGGTATTGAGTCTGTACTCACCAGGGAAGTGGTGGAGACAGGGAAAGAAGGAGGGGGAAAGGGGGATCCCTTTGTTTAGATCACGGGCTGAATCTGTATTGCTCTGGAGCAGGGAAAGGGGAGGGGTGGGAGCGGAAAGCCTCTGTTTTAAGATTCAAGAGTTGAATCCCAGTGTCTTCCGAGGTAACCAGGGAGGGAAAGCCTAGGAGGGCACTAATGAGGAAGAGTTTACTTTCCTTGTATTAAGATCCGGGGTCTGGGTTTGGGGTCAGGGAAAGTTTTGGGGGACCAGAGTTTATCAGGCACTCAATCCTGATGGTGGCAAGTGATCAGACTTAAGTGGTAATGTAACTTAGAGGAATTCATGCTAGTACCTCATTTTTTGGACTCTAAGGTTCAGATTGGGGATAAAATACTATGACATTAGCCAATTCATATTCTTAATGCTACTGTGACAGAGCCCTACACTGCACCCATTTAAGTCAATGAGAATCTTGTGAAACGAAAGCTGGAGCCTTGTGTGAACTTTGGAGTCTCCAGACCATAAACATTTTTACTGCAGAAAAAGAACCCTTCTGAGGCTCAGATGAGAATAATGTCCATGTATATTAATATCTACAGAGACTGTCTACTCTAGAGGTGTAAAATGAAGATCCTGCCCAAGCACATAAGAACATAAGAATGGCCCTACTGGGTCAGACCAAGGGGTCATCTAGCCCAGTATCCTGTCTTCTGACAGTGGCCAATGCCAGGTCTTCAGAGGGAAAGAACAGAACAGGGAATCATCAAGTGATCCATCCCCTGTCGCCCATTCCCAGCTTCTAGCAAACGGAGGCTAGGGACATCTTACATGTTGTCAGTAAGTAACTTATTTTAGAGTCTTGAGCAGAGCCTATGCGATATAATTTATTTGGATTTT
This sequence comes from Chelonoidis abingdonii, assembly GCF_003597395.2. Taxonomy (NCBI): domain Eukaryota; kingdom Metazoa; phylum Chordata; order Testudines; family Testudinidae; genus Chelonoidis; species Chelonoidis abingdonii. Next base: position 8,492,590 of record NC_133771.1, on the reverse strand, counting down.
AAAATGCGTTTGCCAGTTTCATCTGAACTACATCTTGTGGAGCTAAGACCCACAGGCAGTTGGGATAAAACAGTGGAATGGCTAAGCAACTAAGCAACTTGTTACAGGCAGCAAAGAGTATTTCTAACAGGATCCGAAGGTATGCCTGCCTGGTGCTGGGTCAGAGAAATCAGCTATAAAAGTGGACTGATTCTAGACTGATTCTTCCTGCATGTTTATACCTGCCTCTGGAAATTTCCACCATGTGTCTGACGAAGTGGGTATTCACCCACGAAAGCTGATGCTCCAATACGTCTGTTAGTCTATAAGGTGCCACAAGACTCTTTGTAGCCATAAAATTGATTTAATTTGGCAATAAAGCAAAAATAAAATATTAAAAACAAAAGTGAGGCAGGAAATATAGAACTATATGTACTAGACAGGCTGAAAATAGCTGTATGTAAAGCTTTTGGAGTTTTATCGTGTTAACTTTACAAATATATTGTTGTGTGGAAAAGGGATTGTAAATTAGATGTATTGACATGATAGGTCAGACGATGATCTCAGTTAAACAAATGTACATCGGGATCACCTCCATTGACTTCAGTGGAATTATTCCAGATGTGCTCCAGCAAAACCAAGAGCAGAATCTCCCCAATATGTCTTGTAGTTTAAAAAGCTGAGTACAATCCTAAAGCGTTTGGGGGAGAGCAGAGCAACAGTGGTTTCAAACACCACTGCTAATATTCTCTCTCTGTGCATCTATAGTACAGGGACCTGAACCTGCAACACTGTCTCACATGAGTCACATTGGGCCAGAATCTGATCTCAGCTCCTTAAAGCACGGTTTTATTTCACTCTTTCTTAGCCATCCTCCATGCTCAGGGGACAATATAACCTACCCCACTTTGTGCTGCTCTGGCAGAAACCATCCACATCTTCCCCAGCTGGAAATCCCTCCAGTGTAGAAGAATCACCAGTGGGCACTATGCCAGTGTAGCCAGCTACTATGCCACCCCACTTCCACAGAGGTTGCATTGAAGACATATCAAAGAGAAGGTGGTCTGGAGTTTGCTGTACTCCAGCTGTCCCCAACTTGCTAATGATCCCTTGGGAACTCTTCCTCTATGGTATAGGTTAGAGCAGTTCCTAAGCTCTCTAGGAATCCAGCCATACAGTGCTGTAGCCACAGCAGAGAACTTGATTCACAAACTCTAACCCACACGTGCGCACACAAGGTTATCATACGGCAATCAGGGTTTGTAAACCTTATGGAAGAAAGATGTTTTGAAGAGAGGCTAGAAAGAGGAGATGTTTGCAGTATGTTGGACAGCGTCCTGGAAGAGGTTCCGAGCATAGAGAGATGAATGGAAGAAGTCACAAAGATGGGACGTGAAAGCCATGAAAGAATGATTAGCTGTGCAGCATGGCTGGAGCAAAGGGGGCAAGGCAGGGAGTGAAAAGAGACAACTGCAGAGAGGTGGCAGTGGGCTAAACTGGGCAAGGCTTTGAAGGTGAGGACAAAAAGCTTGAATCTGATGCTGCACATGGGAGGAAGCCAGTGAAGGAATTTGAAGGGGGCCTGGATGTTGCCAGAGCAGCAGACAAGGTAGCTGTGAGCTTTGCAGCTGAATGGATTGGAAGAAGTGATGGGAGGCCAGAGAGGAGGAAGTTGCAATAGTCAAGGTAAGAAATTATCAAAGCCTGGACAAGGGTTTAGTGGTGAAGTGAGGAATAGGGACAGATTTTGGAAATAACCTGAGCCTCAGCTGGTGCAAATGAACATTGCTGGAGCTATGCCAGTTTACACCAGTGAAGATCTGGCCCATTGTTTCAAACAGATGATAGGATTAGTGAAAATCGAAGGGAATAAGAAACAGACCTCAGGGAGCTCCATTTCACCCAAAACTTAATGTATGCGCATATAAAGAATGGCCAATCCAGGCAAAGCTGTGGAGATAAAAGACAGTAGGTCATTCAAGAGCAAATGTCACCTCAATGGAAAACAAAGTAGTAAAATGAACAAGCCTCAGTGGGCCAAGTGGCTTTTCAGGCAGGCTCCAGAACTCATGTTCCGATAACAAAAATAAATGTATGGAAGATTTTTTTTTTTTCTTTGCAGCAATAAAATCAGCGTATTTGTGTCTGTGCGGCAGCTCCCTGAAATAAAGCTAGAACACCGTTTATCTCTTATCAGCACTCGGGATTTGCAATAATGAAAAGATTTGCATAACAAATGCTCTGCTGGTTGTTCCTCGTTAGAGTGAAAGTATTAATTTCTCTTGCTTGCTAGCATTATTCATTTATTTATTTATTTTTAATGCATCTGCTTTGGAGCTGCAAATTTATGTTCCTTTCCATTTAACTAATACTACTTTTTTTAAAACACCTTCTTATGTCAACTTTTTCACATCGCAGATTTTGGGTTAAAATGTAGGTCATTTACCCTTACACATTCTTAATGGCTTGCATACAGTGTCATCGTGTATACAGATGAAGAGCCTGATTCTCTTTGTTTATGTCAGCTTTCCCCCAGTGTCACTCCACTGACTTCTGTGGAGAAACTCCTGATTTACACCAGGGGAAGTGAAAGAAGCATCTGCCTCATGGAGTCAATTCATTTTTAAGTCAATCAGGAGGTGAATATATGCACCAGCATTGGTGAGGGCTAGAGGGGAGTCCAGCTGTTGCATGAGAGCTTTCTTATGTATGTCAGTCTCCTCTGCCTTTTGATCATTTACACCTGCAGTTGTGCCATCTTTTGTGTGATCCCCTTAAAAAAAAATTTTGCCCCCCTTGGCCCTCTCCTGAATGGCTGTGGTGCCACATCATCCCCTGCACCTATGTGTTTACTCTGATGGGGTTCACACAGGGCCCAACGCATGGCGGCCCAGCTATCCCTGCACGTAGGAAGTGCAAAGCAGCCATATTGCCCCACCCCAAGCAGTACACACAGCCAGGGAAGGGGGACTTCCCTTCTGCACCTGCCCTACTCCGAAAACCCCGTGATTCAGGTGGCAACCAGGGAGTGTTCTGGGGATAGGATTGGGTGTGGCTAAACAGCCCTGGGCCCCAGCTATTCCCAGCTGCTGCAAAGTGTTGTTATTTGCATTAAAGCAACATGAGCTCTTATATTACCAACTCAACTCTTTTATTAAAGATTGCGTGATGAACACAACTGAAAACAGAGCCTGCTGTTCCGTACCACCTGCAGCTCCATCTCTGCCTCGGCCGTCCAGGACCCTGCTTTCCAATATAGACAGCAATGCCTTTGCCCTCTACAACCTCCCCCCACATCCTTACACAGAGGCAGCTCCCCCCCACATCCTTCGGTCAGCCAGGCACAATTTAGTCCAATTCGCTCCATTGGCAAGTGGAGTTTCAGCCAGTTACGCACACTGATTTCCAGGGGAACATACCATGTAACTACATGTTCAGCAGCTGGCCCCTTCTGAGTTACCACAACACCGTTCTCACGTGCATTACGAAGCACATGATATCTTTGTGCAGAGGCTGCTGGTGGGTATTCAGTGAAGGGCAATATGTGGCACCTCTGCCTCCCGCACACATGTCCCATGTTCCCCCTTCCACATTTGTGTGGAATCACTGCAATTTTTCTGTTTCATTTCAGGTTAAAACGTAACGGCAAACAAAGAACAAGTATATCTTGGTGGAGGCCAGATAGCCTGGTGCGTTGTACTGTGACATTCTGCATCTGAATTAAAATACAAAAATGGCATCTTTCTTCATCTTAAGCAGGCAGGGAGAGTCCTGTGCATTTAAAAGATGAAGTATAGCAATAACAGTCACATCATCTCCTTTCTGTTCTGCTACAAACACCATATGCACCTGTCCACCATGGGCGGCAGAGGAAAACATATGGGCAGTAGGTTGTAAACTATTTGGGGTACAGAAATAAGGAAAGTGTTGAAGTTGTTATTGTTGTAGCACTTAGGTGGTGAAGGTATTAGCTAAATTATATTGAACAAGAACGTGAATGATTGATAGCCTAGTCAAATATGAGTCAACAGTGTGATACTGTTGCAAAAAAAGCAAAAGTGATTCTGGGATGCATTAACAGGTGTGTCATTCTTCCTCTCTACTCTGCGCTGGTTAGGCCTCAGCTGGGGTATTGTGTCCAGTTCTGGGCACCGCATTTCAAGAAAGATGGGGAGAAATTGGAGAGGGTCCAGAGAAAGAGAACAGAAGATTAAAGGGTCCTTGAAACATGAATAAAAGGCTGAAAGAATTGGGTTTATTTAGTTGGAAAAGAGAAGAATGAAGAGGGACATGATAGCAGTTTTCAGGTATCTAAAAGGGTGTCATGAGGAGGAGGGAGAAAACTGTTCACCTTAGCCTCTAAGGATAGAACAAGAAGCAATGGGCTTAACTGCGCAAGGAAGATTTAGGTTGGACATTAGGAAAAAGTTCCTAACTGTCAGGGAGTTAAACACTGGAATAATTTGCCTAGGGAGGTTGTGAAATCTCCATCTCTGGAGATATTTAAGAGTAGGTTAGATAAATGTCTATCAGGGATGGTCTAGACAGTATTTGGTCCTGCCATGAGGCAGGGGACTGGACTCGATGACCTCTCGAGGTCCCTTCCAGTCTAGAGTCTATGAATCTATGAAAGGAAGGCATAGAAAGTAAGTTTCCCTGTTGTAGCTAAAGGATTATCTGCTTGCTTATATAGATACGTCTTTTCTTAAAAGTTTAAGTATTTCATGTATTGTATAGGTTTATAGATTTATTTAAAAATAAGTTTAGCTGTAATAAGAGACCTACAGGCCAAAATCTGTATGTTAAGCTCAGGCAAAGTTAGCATATCTGTATTAGAACCTTTTACCCGAAATAAAGTTGACCTACATCTTGTTACCTAATATATAAGACTTACATCTATGTCTAAGACCTTTTACCGAGACCAGTGGTTCCCAAACTTTAACAACCTGTTAACCCCTTTCACCAAATGTCAACTCTCGCAAACCCCCTCTAAAAAAGAATATTTCCAGGGTTTTCCTTTACCAGAGTATAAATTATAAAAGCAGTGATCTTGGAATATAAAATTTGTTTTTATGACATGCTATTACACACTATTTATTATTATTATTATTTATCATTACAGTATTTTTATTACATTATGTGAATGGCAACACTTTTCCAAGATCTCCCTTTCGTAGCTTGTATCACTTTGAATAAGCCTGTTAAAGACAAGTGCTCCTATGTTTCATCAAGGAGTATCAGATGTGAACAGCATGAAGTATTCAAGAAGCCAAGTAAAAGATTCCTCCTCACAGCATTCAGGTCTTGAGCAGTCCAGGCAACAGTGCACATTACAACAAAGCTTAACTTGTTCTTCATCATAATTTAAAAACACTAGCGCCTATTTAACAGCAAAAATATCCACCCTCCTTTCTTGAATTTTTAATCTTGTGTGTGTTAGATAGGCTTGCTTTGATCTGCTTAGCTCTGGGAAGTCCGCGGCTCTGGCTGCTGGTCTATGCTATCCGGGGTCCTAGGGACAGCTTGTCCACCATCAGGGATTTTTTCCTGAGAATCCCCTGTACTTTCACGAATGCCTGGGGTTCATGAATCCAGTTTGGGAACCATTGACCTAGACCAATAGACAATGAAGAATGGCATGGGGTTCAAATTGTACCCACAGACTTAACAGGTACACCACAAGGAAGCTTATGTGTGTACATACATGTCATCAATACACACATACATACTAGCCTCTGGGGTAAATGTACTCTAACATTTCTGTGGGTGAGGAATGAAATTTGAGCATAAGAGGAAGGATTTCTGGCACTTGTGCCCTATAAAAAAGGTACCCACCTCGCTATCTTCATCTTCTAAGTACCGATGCTATCCATCCACGACGGCTATTAACTATTAACAGACCGTACATATTTTCTTTTCAAACTTTAAGTTCCAAGGGGACTGGGCTAAGCTTGGTTTCCCTAAACTTTTATTCTTAGTTTTGCTTATTAGGTTTTAATTTAGTTAAGCAAACTCTACGTTAGCTTTGCCAGCTCTTCGCATTAGTTTCCTCTGCACACCTCTGCAAGAGGTGAGAAACCTGAACCGCCAGAGACGAGGTCCTGTGTCTTTCAACTACAGGTTATCAAGACAGGGTGTGAGTATATTAGCCAAAGTTTTGCAGCACATAATATTGTATTACCATATGTATCTTTTGTATAACAGTAATACAATTACAACTTTGTAACTCTGACTTTTTTACCATTTACATACTATTTCATTGATTTTAACAAAAAGTCTTTATGACGATATCTGCCTCAGTGTGAGCTTCCTGTCATGCCCCCGAGGGTCCTTTGTAAATTCCATGGACCCTTATTCAGGACAAGAACTTTTATCTTCTGTTCAAACAGATTGGCAAGCCTAAAACCCATGCTAATTAACATTAATAATTATTTATTGATATTAATTAATTGAAATTAATTATAATTAAATTAAGTTGATAAATTCAATCAATATTATTAACACACCCTAGATCAGGCTACACTGTTGGTTTCTGCCAATGCAGCTCATTTTTGGCCTTTCACTTTTAGTGATCTGAGGCGTTACCAGTTTAAGTAAAGAAAAACGTTTTAATCAGGGATTTTTATCCCATTGGCACTGCTTTCAACTATCGACTAAATATTGTTATACAAAACAATGGTGAATTTTGGACAAAAGGTTGGAAAAAAGGTCCAGCACATGAATTCTGAATTACATTTGTAATTAACCACAAAACCATACTGTTGCTACCAAATAGCAGCAGCAACTGTGAATTTATCTCATTTTATAACCTACAGCAGCTAAAATGTCTTCTGGAATTCTGAGCCATTGTTCCCTCAGAATCATTTAAGAAGCATCTATGCAAGTTACTCTGGTAGACTCATTAGAATTTGGATCATGAACATTGTTTCCCTAGGTAATCACATTCTATTCTAACATGCCAGCAAAATCTAAGATAAAGTCCCGTTTCATGTTGACCAGAAGTCAATGCATTACCCATGCAGACATTAATATGGTAAAGCAACTATTTCTGCTGAAGAGAGGAAATTAAAAAAAATTACCATTCTTTCCAGTTCATTGTGCTGGAACAGTACCCATCGGTCAAAAATAAATAAATATATAAAGATGCTTCTTTATTCATGGTATCGCCATCAATGGACATCATGTAGAAAATTTAACAGACACTGTATTTATTTATTTTTCTTTATTTTAAACACTCATGCATGACATCTCCCTTTTCAGGGCTATGTGCTTTTTAATTAGGCTATGGGCTGTTGAATAAGTGCATTTAAGAATTATCACTAAAGAAACTAAACCAGAAAGACAAGGAATTAAAAACACTATTCCCATATTTTCCCTCAGACTTTGGTGTGAGATTATATGAATCATCAGCATGTTTGTTTTTTTCACTCTGATTAGAAGAAACTTTGCTTCCTATCCTACTGGGGAAGGAAAGTTCTGTGAAAAATAATTGATTTACAGCTTTTAAATTCCACATTTATCTAACCGATTTTATTTTGTCAGAAGATGAAATTAAAGTCTAATTTAATGCAGTACTCAGTCAGCATTCTAAAATGTTTGTCTCAGAGTGAGTGATGTTACTTCCTAACCATTGCAACATGGTTAGATATTCCATTTTAGCTGTAATTATTTGAGTATAAAAGGAGTGATTTCCATCTTGCTTCTTTTTAACACCTGCTTTTTAGGAGCAAAAGAGAACAAGAAAAGCAGGAATTAAAAATGGATAGCAGAAGAGTCAAGACCTCAGGATTTCCCGGGTTGTTCATAGCCTAGATACTACAATAATATTGCTTTATAAATGCAGTGTAGAGGTATCCTTAGTCTGTATTTATCTATATTTGAAGGTGTGATTGCTGCACTTGTAGGCATACTCGAGCTAGCTCTGATCTAGCTAGCGTGAGTACCAATAGCAGTGAAGCCATGGCAGCATGTGCGTCAGCCTGGGCTAGCCATCCAAATAAGTCCCCAGGATCTCGAGCTTGTACTGTCACAGCTGCCCTGCTATTGGCACTTGCACTAGCTAGAGAAAAGTTAGTTAAGATGTCTACCCATGCTGCAATCACCCCTCCAGTTGGCACAGGCATATCCTTACTCATTGTGTGACCTCGGGCAAAACACTTAACCATGCTGCTCCTCGGCTGTCCCACATATGAAAACATTATAAATATAGTTTGCCTGTCTCATCAGAGACCTAATGACTATATAACTGTGATGCTGGCAGACCGGTTGCCAGCTCATGCCAAGGCCCCTTGACCTCACTGAACACTGACTAATGCATAGCTGGAAACCAGTCTGGCTCACCTGTGGGTTAGCATTGTTAAAAGAGATGTTGAGTTTATAAGAATGTGCTTAGTGTTTAGACTTTATGAAATGTTTGTAAATTGCTACATGCATTAATCTTACTTATAACATCTGTATCTTATGGTACAAGATAATATTTAAGTGTTCGCTCTGTAACGATGAAAGTGTTTGCTATGAAATTGAGTCTCTCTCCCCTACCCCTCGTCAGGAGGGAAGCATTACCCACTGTGAAATACTAGTTTACCACAAGAGTTGTCATCTCCTGCCCAACAAAAAAGGCCTATAGGCATCAGACGAGCCACGGTGGAACATCAGTGGACAAAAGTCTTTGCTGATTGCTCCCCTCACACCCATGAAGTGGAAACATGTGCAAACCCTCTTCTCATCAGCTTGAACTCTGGGGGATGAAGATGAAAGTCCCTGTCAAGAAAAATTATTATTCTGCTGCTTGGTATTTGGAGAGAGTAGTACTTATAAGCATAAACAGGGATATATAGAGCTTGCACATTACAGCAGTTAAAATTACTTTTTAAGACTGTGTGTCTATGTCATTTGTGTGTCTATGTTTACCTGCTTTAACCTTGTAAATAACTCCTATTTCTTCTTCCTAATTAATAAGCCTTTAGTTAGTTTTATACAGGATTGGCTACAAGTGTTGTCTTTGATGAGAGATCTAGGATACAAACTGACCTTGGATAAGTGACTAGTCCTTTGAAACTGGGAGTAATCTGAATATTATTATGATTTTTGGTGTAAGGAACCATCTAGCACATAGGCAGGCTTGCCTGAAGGACAAGATAGACTCGAGAGCTGAAGGGGAGGGTCTGGGATTCAGTGTTAAGATTGTCACAGTGCTTGAGTAGTTCACACTTGACTCTTAGTGAAATCTAATTACCGAACACACAACCAGTTTGGGGTTCATGCCCTGGTTTGTGACAGTCTGCCCCAAGGCTGGCATCCACATTTGTGAGCCACTCCAGTTCTTTTTTTAACCCTGTTATAGTCTTGGCCAGTGTTTCCCAAACTTGGGATGCCGCTTGAGTAGGGAAAGCCCCTGGCGGGTCGGGACTGTTTGTTTATCTGCCGCGTCCGCAGGTCCAGCCAATCGTGACTCCCACTGGCCACAGTTCACTGCTTCAGGCCAATGGGAGCTGCTGGAAGTGGCAGCCAGTATGTCCTTCTGCCTGCACCGCTTCCTGCAACTCCCATTGGCCTGGAGTGGCGAACTGCGGCCAGTGGGAGCCATAATCAGCCGGACCTGCAGACACGGCAGGTAAACAAACTGGCCCGGCCCGCCAGGGGCTTTCCCTACATAACCGGCGTCCCAAGTTTGGGAAACACTGGTCTTGGCCTTCACAACATCCTTTTATTTGTTTCAAACCTGCTGCCCATTCATTTCATTTGGTGGCCCCTAGTTCTTGTGTTATGAGACCTTCTCCTCTCTCACATCCTCCCTCCCCGAGAGTGTTTTTGTTTTTTTAAAGGTCCCAGGCAGCCCTTAATTGGATTCAGGTATCCCTAGTTGACCTCTTTTCATCTTATAGGGAAAAGAGCCTTTATCGTTCTAGGGTTAGTATCTCTGCCTTCCCCCACTCTTACAGTTGTCCAGCCTGACCCATTTCTGAACCACAACAAAGCTAAACAGAGAGAGCCAGACTATTGCTTTTCCCTCCCTACCTGGCCCTGGATTTAAAGCTGTGCCATGGTTAGAGGTTCTGTATCTTTAGTCCAATACAAATCCTCCAAGCCATCCAATCCCTCCCTCGAGTGTTAATCTTCCCAGAACGAAATGCCAGAGAAATTTAAAACAAAATTAGCTTATTACTTAAAACTGTCCTTTTAAAACTGTGGAGATAGCACTACTGCTGGACAGCTTAGATCAGGTGTAAGCCCTCTGAAAGGCATCCTGATTTATTTCAGGAGAGCAATTTGTAGGCCTCATGCCCATAAATATGACACTGGAGGAAAGATTTAGACAACTCCAAAGACTAATCAATTTAATAAGCTTTAAGGGTTATACCTAACGTGCCAGCTGCCAATCTGCAGGCACTGCGGCCAGCACTAGACATTAGCATGCTTATACAGGGTGCTCCCCATTACAATTGCAAATGGGCTGTTCTGCTGTTTCACAATATTAGCCTAGCAACAAATGAGCAGGAAAAAACATTTATATTGTAGCTTACTTGGAAAGGGATTTCATATGCATTTAACAAACAGCGCGATGCAAAAAACTATATACCGTGTACTACGAGGGAGCACCTCTCCAGAAACTTCATTGTGTTTCTGTTTAGCCCTAGTACAGGCAGCAGATGAAGTCACGGCTTCGGATCACTTCCCGGTGTCCATCCCCCACCTGTGAAACTGATCTTCTGTCTGCTCTGTTTAGCTTAAGAAATAAAAATTAGAGATGAGCCTGAGGCAGAATAAAAAGACACTCCCTGCTGTAAGGAGCTTACAATGTAAGTCATTTTGGAAGGGATATAAACCCACTGTCTTCAGAGTATAATTATTATTATTTATATGCACTATGGTAGCAAGTAAGCATTCCAAACAGATATCATTGCTCAGCTGAGCTGGACAGGGATTATCTTTTTAATAAATGTCTGTGGGTGCCTAGTGCAACCAAGTGCTGATACCTGTTTGGGGACCTTATGTGCTAGCTATTATAATGCAAATAAATGCTAATATTTATTCTCTGAAGACTGAGGGTTTAGATCCCTTCCACACTGACAGAGCCTCACATTTCAAGTTACAACCAAATGCAGCTAGGGAGACCAGATGTCCCGATTGTATAGGGACAGTCCCGATTTTTGGGTCTTCTTCTTATATAGGCACCTATTACCCCTCCACCCCCATCCCGATTTTTCACACTTGCTATCTGGTCACCCCAAATGCAGCACGTGAACAAAACAAGTGGTGGCAAAAAGGGGGAGGAAATGAATGAGGTAATAGTAAGGGCTTGTCTACACTGGCACTTTACAGCGCTGCAACTTTCTCGCTCAGGGATGTGAAAAAACACCCCCCTGAGCGCAGCAAGTTTCAGCACTGTAAAGCGCCAGTGTAAACAGTGCCCCAGTGCTGGAAACCATGCCCCTCATGGGGGTGGGTTTTTAGAACGCTGGGAGAGCTCTCTTGCAGTGCTCTGCCATGACCACACAAGCCACGTTAAAGCGCTGCTCTGGCAGCGCTGCTGCTGCAGTGCTTTAACATTGCCAGCGTAGATTAGCCCAAAAACAAGCCTATTTTACTTCTCTGTCTCACAGGGTGTCATGAGGATAAGTATATTTCCCTATGTTAAGTTCTCCTCACACCTTCTATGGGTCATCTTAATTATCACTTCAAAAGTTTTTTTCTCCTGCTGATGATAGCTCATCTCAATTGATTAGACTCTTCCTGTTGGTATGCATACTTCCACCTTTTCATGTTCTCTGTAGTATAGATATCTCCTGTCTGTGTGTTCCAATTCTATGCATCCGAAAAGTGAGCTGTAGCTCACAAAAGCTCATGCTGAAAAAATTGTTAGGGCTTGCTACACTCAAAACTCCAAAGCGCGCCACGGGAGCGCTCCGTGGCATCGCTTTGAAGTGTGAGTGTGGTCGCTGCGACAGCGCTGGGAGACAGCTCTCCCAGTGCTGCAGGTACTCCACCTCCCCGTGGGGATTAGCTTACAGCGCTGGGAGACACGCTCCCAGCGCAGGGGCACAGTTTACACTGGCGCTTTACAGCGCTGTAACTTGCTGCCCTCAGTGGGGTGTTTTTTCACACCCCTGAGAGAGAAAGTTGCAGCGCTGTAAAGCGCCAGTGTAGCCAAGGCCTTAGTCTCTAAGATGCCACAAGTACTCCTGTTCTTTTTGTGGATACAGACTAACACGGCTGCTACTCTGAAACCTGACTTTAAAGGTTGTGAAGCACTTTGAAATCTACTGAATAAAATCGTTATATATGAGCTAGGTATTATCATTATTAATCATTATTATTATCATGATTTTGAGCATTGCTTATGGCTCACCACCTGACTAGCCATTAGCTGACCTGTGACTGAGAAGGTGAGAAGAAAACTTTTCCTTTGGGTAGGTAATTCTGTTTCTACCTAGTGCAGCGTTTCTTATACCTCCCTGTGAACAGTCTGGCAGTGAGCACGGCTGGGGCCAGGATATTGGGCCAGTCAGGGACTGTAGTTCATACGTTCCTCAGTTAAAAGACAAAATGCAATGTAAAGGATAGCCCATCCCATCTTTGACATGTAAGTAAATATCAGCCAGGTAGAATGAGGATAATAAATTAAACTCATACTCCTCCAACCGTCAACCCAACCTCTTCCCAAAAGTTTGGTGCAGGGGAAGAGGAGAAGGAGATGGCATAATAGGGATAAACTAGCATCTCTTCTGTAAAAGAAAATAATACCTTTCCAATCTGCTAGAATTCATAGAATCATAGAATCATAGAATCAAAAGGTTGGAAGGGACCTCATGAGGTCATCTAGTCCAACCCCCTGCTAAAGGCAGGACCACTTTCCCTAAATAATCCCAGCCAGGGTGGCGGTCTAGCCGGACCTTAATATCTCTAAAGATGGAGATTCTACCACCTCCCTAGTAACCCATTCAATACTTCACGCACTCTCCTAGTCAGAAAGTTTTTTCTAATATCCAGCCTCGACTTCCGCAACTGCAACTTCAAACAATTCTTAAAGAGAGTCAACAAAATAGTGGATAAAGGGCAGCTAATAGATGTGGGATGTTGATGCATTGCTGTTTACTGTGAGTCTGTCTCAGAAGCATCTGCTGCGGCCACTGTCAGAGGCAAGATATCAGACTACATGGACCACTGGTCTGATCTGGTATTGCGGTCACAGCCATTCAGAGATCCATTAGAGATTATTTCAATTATGCATTTCATTATGTGTTATGCTGGGGGTGTTGGTAGCTGCCAGCAAGCCTGACTTTGATATATGGGCCATCACAGATCTCATGCTATCTGCCCTTCATTCTGGATCAATAAAATAATCATTAAGCTCCTCTATGGAATAAGATAGCTGAAAACAATAGAAGCCACCACCCAAAGCAATGGCCACATGGAAGGCCTGTATTACAACTAAGTTGGAGAATTTAGAGGAATTTCCTTGGGACCTGGCTGCAAATGCAGGGGCTGGGGCATATTGGAGTGCAGCTGTGTGTGTCTGTGGTCTGACAGAAGCAGAAAAGCAACCAGAAAAGATAGGAGAAAACCAGAAAACACTGGCAGTGCGGACCTGAGAGGAAGCCAAGAGAGAGAGCTTCTTTTGGCAGAGTCCTGGCTGGAAAAGGCAGGCTTGGAACTCTGAGCAAGGAAACTACCTCCTTTTGTTTGTTCCTACTGTGTTCAGGGAAACTGGACTATATGTTTCTTCTTGTAAATAAACAGGATGCACCAAAGAAATACCCGACTCATATCACCATTTCTCCTCCATGAGAAGGCAGCAAATCACCAGAGAAGCATTCCTAGGTGTGGAAAGAGCTTGAGATGAACTAAGGTTAAAGCCATCACAGATGATCAGGCATCAAGAGAAGATTGCATCAGAAGTCTTTACTGGCAAAATGGTTCTGAAAAGGCTCATTGCATTGTGAGAATGCTTGCTATCCAAAACCTAGCAACTGCGTGTCACTTCAGATCAGCTGTATGTGCCACAATGTAAAACTTCCTTAAAATTGTGGAGCTGATGGCTGAGTCTGATGCTGTACTCCAGGACCATCTAAGAAGAGTCACCACCCAAGACACATGTACAGACACCACTACCTTGGAAAAACAATTCAAAATGAGATCATACATCATACATATATTCTAAAGTTCTAGGAAGAAATCACCGCCAGAGATGTTCCCCACTGTCTGCGATTTGGGGGCGTGTCATAAACAGGTTAATGTCTCTTTCACCTGTAAGGGTTAACAACAGTGAACCGGAACACATGACCAGAGGACAATCAGGAGACAAGATACTTTCAAATCTGGGTGGAGGGAAGCTTTTGTTTGTGTCTTTGTTCTCTGTCCCTATTCTCTCTGGGGTCTGAGAGGGACCAGACGTAAGCAGATTCCTCCAATCTTTCTAAACAATCCTCTTCTGTTCTAATTCTCGTAAGTATCAGGATAAAGGCAGCTTTAGTCTTTTTAATTGTTTCCTTTATTTGCAAATGTGTAGTTTGCTGGAAGTAGTTTAATTTGTATTGTGCTGGAGGGGGAGGTTTTCTTTCTAGTATCTATAAGCTGAAAGACCCTGTAATATTCCATCTTGAATTTACAGTGATTATCTATACTTCTGTCTTTTATTAAAAGTCTGTTTAAAGACCTGATTAATTTTTCCTCTGGTTAAGGCTCAAGGAAACTGAATCTGTACTCACAGGGACTTGGTGGGAGAGAGAGAGAGTGGGGGGAAAGGTAAATGTCCTCTTGTTTTTAGATTCACGGAGCTTGAATCTGTATTGCCTCTGGGTGAGGGAAAAAGGGGAGTGGGGAGGGGAATTCCTCTGTGTTTTAAGATTCAAGGAGTTTGAATCACAGTGATCTTCCAGGATAACCCAGAGAGGGAAAGTCTGGGAGAGGCAACAGTAAGGAAGGGTTTACTTCCTTGGTCAAGATCCAGTGGATCTGGGTCTTGGGTCCCCAGGGAAGGTTTGGGGAGACCAGAGTTTATCAGGCACTCCAAATCCTGACTGGTGGCAGCTATCAGATCTAAGCTGGTATTAAGCTTAGGCGGATTCATGCTGGTACCCCATCTTTTGGATGCTAAGGTTCAGAGAGGGAATTATACCATGACAGGCTGGAACATTAGATTGGAAGAGTTTGCAACAAAAACAGTGTGCAGCATTCTGGGGTTTGGAGTACATAAGCCATGGCCTCTCCACTTTGTCACCATTGAAGATTTCACACCAAGTAATGTGTTGGATGAAACTTCTATCTAAGGCGTGACCAGCCAGCCATGGTGAGCGCACTTTATGGCTACTGACTGGGCTAGGGGTGCTCCCTCACGTATTGGGCCTGGCCATTGGCCTAGTTTGTTAATCTGGCCCTAGCAGGATCCCTAGGCTGGGATTGGTTCCATTATCCCATCCTGTGAGAGGCATCCTGAGGCTAGCAGAGCTGTACAAAGGCAGCCCCTGTTTCATGAAAGTGATTTCTTGATTCCAAAGCTTCAACTACCTGAAGGGGGCTCCAAAGAGGATGGAGCTTGGCTGTTCTCTGTGTTAGCAGATGAAGAACAAGGAGCAATGGTCTCAAGTTGCAGTGGGAGAGGTTAGGTTGGATATTAGGGAACACTATTTCTCTAGGAGGATGGTGAAGCACTGGAATGGGTTACTAGGGAGTGGTGGAATCTCCTTCCTTAGAGGTTTTTAAGGTCAGGCATAGACAAAGCCCTGGCTGGGATATTTAATTGGGGATTGGTCCTGCTCTGAGCAGGGGTTGGACTAGATGACCTCCTGAGGTCTCTTCCAACCCTGATATTCTATGATTCTATGATTTTCATTGTCTTTGGGGAACAAGAATTTTTCACTTGCTGTGGCCCATGCAGTACAAGGAAGTCCCCCTCAGGCTACTGCTCAAGTGTGTCCACAGTCCTGGATCATCTAGACTTAAGGAACTAAACTCAGCAGAGTATGTCCCTAACCTAGAATATAATTTCAACTGAGGCGGGTAGCTGAAGCCAAGCACTATTTTCACTTGTGTCCACCTCTTTCCACACTGCTGGCTGTTGGACATAGGGTGACAAGACCAGACAGCAGGTGAAAAAAATCGGGATGGGGGTGGGGGGAAATAGGAGCCTATATAAGAAAAAGACCCCAAAATTGGGACTGTCCCTATAAAATCAGGACATCTGGTCACCCTAGCTGGACAGTCCCATCACACATGCATCAGGCTGGCTTTTTCTTTATTCCAGCACTGGAACAGGCCTGCCTCTGCCCCTGTCCTCTTCCCTGCAGAAACTGCATGGAGTCCACCAGGTGTGCTCTCAGTGAAGCTTTATTACAAGTCCCCTTCACCAATATCACCACAGTCCCCTGTGCTCCCACCTATTTACAGAGTTTGCTGAAGTTTATGCCCTCTCAGCAGGACCTATGGGGAACAGAGGTCTCCCTACCCTGAGCCCCATGCGTGCATGCTTCCCCAACCCTTTTGTGCTGCCTTCCTCTGTCTCTTTTATCAGCCTTGGGCTGATGGGGCCAAGTGAATGTTTACTCCACCCAACCCATTAGCCTGATTAGATCATTACCCCAATCAGCCTCTCCTGGGACACTAATTAGCCTCAAAGTCATCACAGTGCAGGCTCGCCTCCAGCACTCTCTCACAAGCACCAACAAACTTCAGAGGACAAGGCCCCATTTTGCACCACTACTCTGCCATCCAGTACATTTTGAGCATCATTTTTTTGCTGCATCAGGCATAGCCTGAGAGCCACAGAAGCATTTCAACATCCCATAATATGATCTGCCACTGGGGTTATTTTAAGGGCTGTGATAGTTCCCCTTCCTGTGCTTTCACAATGAACTCCAGACCAATGGATTTCTTCTTCATGAGCAAAGTATATATAGTGGACATGGGCCTGGGGAGTTTATGAAGCATTTGATTCCCTATATTTTAATTCCATGCTTCTTGCTAGTAATTAACTGGCCTTTGGAAATGAAGTACTGACCTACCTGGTGTTATTTTTTCATCTTCCTCCTCCTCTTCCCATCTTTATTATCAGAGAAGTCCCTTTGGAGAATCAGTGTTTGCTTGCGGCATGTCATAAAAAGACATGTTTTCCCAGAAGCTACTGTAGCATGCATGGTCCTGAAACTGTAGCTTCAGGATGCCATATGGTCTGTTTGATAGATCTGACTGAGCACTATCCTACATTGTAGCTCTGCTCTGCTGAGGAAGAAGACGAAGGAATTAATCAGAATCATTGGGGTGTCTGCAGTCTCTGGAGTGACACAGTGGAAGCATGGCTGCAGCAATACTATGCTTACAACATGCCATGGCAAAATGTACAGAAAGTGAGAATTAGCTGCTGCTATCCTTTGGGAGAGCAGTAAAAACATCTGTGTTATTTGGGACTGTTCCAGGGTGAGGGAATCACAGATGAATCCTGGAAATCTGCCTATTATCCTAATGAGGATGTTTACATATCATGGCATACAGTTCACATATGGGCTGACCTATAGATGAGGAGACTGGGGGAGGAAGGATGGTGTATGCAGGGCCGGCACTAGGATTTCTGACGCCCTAGGCGCCGGGACATTTCGCCGCCCCCCGCGCGGGTCTCAGGCTCTAGGCGGAGCTGCCGCAGGCATGCCTGCGGCAAGTCCACCGGAGCTGCGTCTCCCTGACCCCGGGAGCGCCGGCACCCCGGGCTGCTGGACCGCCGCGGCGGCTCCCTGACCCGGGGGACGCCCTGGGTTGCCAGGGGGGGGGGGGGGGGGAGGGGGGGGCCGCTGCGGCGGCTTCCTGACCCGGGGTGCCCTGGGCTGCCGCGGCTGCGCGCTGACCCCGGGGGCACCCTAAGCTGCCGGGCTGCAGGCAGCTGCTGCTGCCGCCGGCAGCTCAGACTACGCAGCGGCCGCTGCAACCATTTAAAAAATTTTGGGAGGGCACCGCTTTTTGGCGCCCCCAAATCTTGGCGCCCTAGGCAACCGCCTAGTTTGCCTAAATGGTTGCACCGGCCCTGGGTGTATGTGACCTTCCATGATCCCCAATGGTGGCTGCTGACATTAAGCATGTACTGGGCAGCCTTTCCTTTGAGGAACCAGTGTCTGACGCAGGCTGTGTTATTGTCTGTGTTACTTCAGTCCTCAGGAGGACTTGCCCATAATAAGAAAAAAAGGAGGGCAGGCAGGCTTTGCATGGGCTTTTAAGCAAACAAAATACAGAACATGCGTGCACAAGAAATTTCACACACATGCACAATTTCCCCTCTTAAATCTCAGATGGCTCATGTGCTAGGATCTGGCATAGTGCGAAGATACAACCTCTGTGGACGTTCAAGTGGGATACATGCAACTAGGAATAATAGAGTGAAATAAAACAAAGAAAAAGGTAGACCAAATTTTAGTTAAAATTTCCTAATGGAGAAGTCTTAGGTTGTGGACCAGCAATAAAAAGCCCCATTACATGATCAGTATGGACAACTTAGAATCATAGACTATCCTGGTTGGAAGGGACCTCAGGAGGTCATCTAGTCCAACCCCCTGCTCAAACCATGACCAGTCCCCAGACAGATTTTTACTCCAGTTCCCTAAATGGCCCCCTCAAGGATTGAATTCACAACCCTGGATTTAGCAGGCCAATGCTCAAACCACTGAGCTTAAAACTCAGCAGGTAAGCTCTTCAGGAAAGAGACTGTCTCGAACTATACATTTTTTATGGTACCTAGTACAATGGGCCCTTGATCTCATATTGCTACAGTGATGCAAATAATAACTAAAAATAACAGCAGACACCATGCAAGAGAGAACTCCCATCACCGCTAATAAACTATTTTTGTCCAAACCATTTAAAAATCATTGTTTTGTGTTTGTTAGCTTCTGCTTAACTCAGAAATGTGGGGTGAGCTCTCTGTTAAAGATTTGGCACACCAACTCCTCAATGAAGGACTGAGAGAGCTGCCAGTCCATATTTCTGAATTTCCAAGACATTCCCCCTCCTCCCCTGCCCATGAAACAGGGAAGATAAGCCTTGACATTCCAAATATTTCGAAGGTTAAAAAGAAAAAACAGAAAAAAGTCAGGCTGATTAGGCCTTAACTGGAGTATTGTGTCCAGTTCTGGGGGTCACATTTCCTGAAAGATGAGGACAAATTGGAGAAAGGCCAGAGAAGATCAACAAAAATGATTAAAGGTCTGGAAAACATGACCTATGAAGGAAGACTGAAAAAAATTGAGTTTGTTTAGTGGGGAGAAGAGACGACTGAGAGGGGACAGGATAACAGTTTTCGAGTATATAAAAAGGTTGTTACATGGAGGAGGGAGAAAAATTGTTCTCCTTAACCTCTGAGGATAGGACAAGAAGCAATAGGCTTAAATTGCAGCAAGGGAGGTTGAGGTTGGACATTAGGAAAAACTTCCTAACTGTCAGGGTGATTAAGCGCAGGAATAAATTGTCTAGGGAGATTGTGGAATCTCCATCATTGGAAATTTTTAAGAATAGTTAGACGAACACCTGTCAGGGATGAATAATATTTAGTCTGACCTTGAGTGCAGGGGACTACACTAGATCACCTCTCAAGGTCCCTTCCTGTCCTATGATTCTATGATCATAAAGAAAAAAGGCACAACACCAATTTTTTTCCTCTCCCGGCCACCTCTAATTACAGAACAGCCGGTCAACCTGTAATGATAAGTCTGATGAAAGTTTGTGAAGGGTCTGGATTGACACACAAAAAATGTATCACTGAACTCACTAATGGAAAGAAACAAAATTCATTAATATGTTATAATTCACATATATAGAAATTTCTAAAATAAAAACCATGCCCAGATTGTGATGCAAAGCAACAAGATCAAGAAGGTGCAAATTAATACCAATACTCAGGGCCAGCACTTCCATTTAGGTGGCCTAGACAATCGCCTAGGGCACCAGAATTATTGGGGGGCTGCATTTTGCTGGGGGGGGGCGTCAGGCAGCTCCGGCGGACCTGCCGCAGTCGTGCCTGCGGAGGGTCCGCTGCTCCCACAGCTCTGGTGGACCTCCCGCAGGCATGGCTGTGGCAGCTCCACTGGAGCCGCGGACCAGTGGACCCTCTCCGCAGGCCAGGACGCTGGGCGATGAAATGGCCATGCGCCTAGGGTGCTAAAAACACTAGCGCCAGTCCTGCCAATACTCCCATCTCTAACTTGTCATATGTCTGATCGTTACAAGGGTGTTGGATCAGTACATGCTGTCACTTACTTTGTGCACTACAATACCCATAGAGCCATGGCAGAGTGTCTGTCTTCCTTAATGTTGAATTTTCCTGCATTTGCTTGAGCCGTTGTCACAACAACCTTGACTTTGCTTCAACACACAGCGCTTCTTGTGTGCTAAATTATACCACGCACATGAAGTCACTTTAGCTTTTTTTATTTTTATTTTTAAGAGCACAGCATCAGAATCACAAATACACTGACACATGCTCTGCAGCCATTAAAACAGATGCTAATATAAGATTTGATTTAAATTGCAAATAGGGCTGACTGTTACTAGTAAGACACAAGAAACCAACCACAAAGATCTGCATTCCTAAAGATCATCTTTCACTCCTAAGGGGGAAGCAAGGTGTATTGAGGGGGGAAATAATCTTCCACTCAAAATGCTGCTGTTACTAGAAGGTGCTCCAGTGCTGTCAGGTGTAATGCATTAATCCACAACGGCTACACCTTTGCTTCTGGAATGGGTGGCTTCTGTGGTTCAGGAAAAGGGCCCCATGCCGGTACTAGCAAGGATGGTGTTGATTCACCACCCCAAATAGCTCACCATCCTCTGCACTCTGCTAATTAGCGTGAGTGGATTAGCAGCTGCTCTTTGCAAGGAATGTTGATAAGCCTCATTAGCAGCATGCAGAAGATATAAAAAGCCACAGGGAAGGAATTGGCTGGAAGTAGAAGAAGGCAGGAGATTTTGTCTCCTGCTCCTTCTTGGGGACTTAGTTGAAACAAGCTAGACTTTTTGAATTGAGCTGTTGCAAACTGATGAGCTGAAGGGAAACGCTGCTGTGTCTGATTTGAGTTTTAAATAGGCAGGGTAATATTGACACTTTGTTTTGTTTTAATATTAAACCCTATCATCCAGGTGCTTAAACCCCACCAAGCCAGGCGTACAGAGTCTTTTGCTTGGGCCGGAGTTTGCTAAAACTGGAAACTGACCCCTGGGAGCAGCAGTGAAAACCATCATCATAGAGCAGTACCTCTGGATTGTGCCAGTGGGAGCTAGCTGAGCAGCTGCTAGGGGCAGTCTCTAGGTAATGGCAGCCATCTGGTGGAGTGCTGCCAGAGGGCAAAGACTTCCATTAAGTAGGGGCAGGTGACAAGACTGGCATTTTGATATTAGTCCAAGCAGACAGTGCCCAACCAGGAGCACCAAGAAACTAAGGGAAAGGCAAGATCTGTCTGCAAAAGGCAGGCACAGAAGGGGGGCTTGCCTAGAATGGTGAGGCACATCTCGCTGCTGGAATAGGGTGGCGGCTGGGACTCAGCCACTGGAAGGAAGACGTTGCCAGCTTACCTTCAAGAGTGACCTAGAGCATGAGAATTGCCATAGCGAGGGTGTCACGGTTACAGGGCTAGCTGTGCTCTAGATCCCTTTCAGCTCCTCTTGAGCATCCTCCGCAGGCAGCAGGCCTAGCTCCCTGCAACCCCCTCAACCGGTGGAGCCCTGTGCTCCAGCTACCCTTCAACTAGGGTGACCAGATGTCCTGATTTTATAGGGACAGTCCCGATTTCTGGGTCTTTTTCTTATCTAGGCTCCTATTACCTCCCACCCCCATCCCGATTTTTCACATTTGTTGTCTGGTCACCCTACCTTCGACTGCTTCTCTGGGCTGCAGCCCTCTCCCCCACCCCCAGCTGTGTGAATACCACAAGCAGGCTGAAGTGGGTTTGTCATTTGTAAGCTCTTACTTCAAGGACCTGTGACCAACAAGCTGCCTGGAGTTTCTCAGGAACAGCTTCTTCAGCACAAAGCGTTCTTTACTCACCTGGAGGGACATAGCAGGCAGAGCGAAGACAAAGAGTAAAATCGAGCAAAGTCCCTATGCATGGGTCTAACCTACACCTTAATTTTTCCTTGGAAACTTTTGAAAGTTCCCAGGAGCCTGGATCCTTCCATCTCTGGACTGGGGGAAGCAGACTGCTCTATTGCAGCTTCTGTATCTCTTTCTCTCGGCCAGAGACGCCCCTCCAGCCACTGCTTCTGAGACCCCACTCAACCCCCTTTCTTCCCCCGGGGATAAGATCTTACGGTTTAAATATTCCCTTCTGAGCTGCTTTTCAGCTGGAGCAGCCTGGATGGAGCCCAGCAGGGGCACTCCTCAGCTAAGAGCTTTCCCCACCCCTCCACCATTGTTCCATAAGGAGCCTTTGTATTCTCTGTGATAGTACCTGCTCTTTGCCATTGATTTGCCTTTTCTGCTTGGTTCCTTTAACAGACCCTTTTGATCTCACTCCATAGCAAGTGACCCATCATAATAAAACACACGGAGGCACGATATTTATTTAAAAAAATACAGATATTTCCCAGTCTGTCAGAGGGACAATATGGGATCCAACAGAGGCAGAGATCTTGTGCTTTACCTGTGGTAGGCCTAGGCAGATCAGCTGGGTGATGATTTGGGGACTCTGTATAATTTAGGAATTCCAGTTTGACTTTATGACCTGTCTACATGTATCCTCATGAATATCTTTGGCTGTGTACTGCCTCATGCTCCTTGTGCGAAGGATGGAGGGGAATGACGCCTGCACATCTGTTCATGAATAGGTCAATCATTAAAGACTATCAGGATCTGAATAGATCTCTCCCGTGAAAAATCCACACCCCTGAGCAACCGAGTTATGAGGGCTTTACACACCACCACCACCACCCCAGGTGTAGACAGCGCTATGTCAGCGGGTGAGCTCCCCATCTTAATTAATTAAATTAAAGCTCTCCAGCAGCACAGATGCATTGGTGCAGCTGTGCCAATGCAGCATTTTAAGTGTAGACACTTGCCCCTAGATAAAGCCAGTTTTCTCCCAATTTCTCTACCACGGAGAGTAGGATTTGAAGGAATGGAAAATCTCCAAACAGGAAAATCAACCAGATAGAAATACTTGCCTTTAAAAACAGATGGGGATTTACAGAGACAAAGGGAGCTTGGATAGGATAGGGTGATGCTTTCATAGCAGAGGGTCCTTTATGACTCCTGGATCAGCTGAGGTCAAGGGAAGTGGGTCCTACAGAGCTAACCCATGAGCTACAAAAGTTTGAGCTAACTAACCACACCTCCTCTAGCTTGTGGCTGCAAAAACTCTTGTCTTCTGCAGATCACACAGACGGGAACCTAGAGCACCCATTCACCAGTGGGTTAGACAAGGAAAGAGCAAAAAGCCAAGTATCACTGAATTTAGACAACCTGCTTCCTGAAGAGACATAAGCATTAACATTAAGGCTAATAAGGATAGCGTACTGGAGAAAATGTACTGGGGCTCATCTTATTATGGTAGGTGGCTCTGAGAAACTCCTTGATGTATACTGAGAGCTTTTACTATATGTGATTTTATACATTAATACTGAAGTGGATAATACGCTATGCACTTCAATAAACAGGTGAAAGTACTTGCTACGCTTTAAGGGACGTTAGTGACAAATGTATTTATGCATAAGAAGAGGCTGTTCACAGAGATATCATAGCATGTGTTTCTCGTGAGAGGTTTTGAATGAATAGTATGACCAGCTTAGAGATTTAAGTTAGCAGTAACATGAAGATGAGAACGCATTGTTCAACAACCTTCAAAAGGTGAATAGGATCCTAGGTTGCAGTAAAATGGAAAGCAAACAAAGAAAATTTTTCTGTGAGTTGAGGACACTCAGCACATTACAGGATCAGGTCTTAAAGGGACACTGATACCTCAAATTTTACTCAAATGTTAGGCTTTATAAACACAAATGTACATATCATTGACGCTCAATCAGAATGTTTCCACATTTAAAAAAAAATCTAACTGCAATAGGTTTTTAAAGAAATAGTTAAACCAAACATATTGTCAGGTGTGTATCTTGTCAGTTCCTGTTTTATTTTACTTTATTGATATATTAAAATTTGAGGACATGTCTGGTGTGAAGCCTTTGGTAAGGGGGCCAGCAATGGGAAGATAACAGGGGGTGGGGAAGTGAGTTTGGAGGATGGATATGAAGGAGGCACCAGATGTGGCTCAGCACAGAACATCAAGGAGGATGAGAACACACTCACTGCCCAAGGGACAGCACGAGAACTAACCTACCTGTATGAAGGAGGAGACTGAGGTTGAGTGGCACAGAGGGACAGGGACACAGTTCCAGATATAGACCGGTGTGGAAATACGGAAACAGTGAGGTATGTTGCCAAAGGCAGAATATAAGTGGGGAGTCATAGTGAACTAGGATTGAGAGGCCAGTGGTCTAGGAGACAGGGCAGAGATGTGGGAGTTAGGAGTTCTGTTTTCACATCCGCTGGGTGCCCTTGTACAACCACTTCACCTTCTTTCCCCTCCCCTCTTATGTATCTTTAGATTGTAAAGTCAGGTAGTGTCTCATACTCTGGGTGTGGACAGCCCCTAGTGCAAAGGGTCCTGATCTCAGTTGGGGCTCTAGTTGTATCTACTGTCAGGCAAATTATTTTGTAATCATGGTTGAGATAATAAAGTGATGGGGGTCATATAGGTACACAGATAAATGGAGGCAGCTGTAGAGATGCTTGAAAGTGAGAATGAAAAGTTTGAATATGATACGGAACAAGATCCGAAGCCAAGGGGAGGTTCCAAGGAGGTGGGGTGGAAACAGGTGGAGGTGCCAACACAACAGATCATTGTAATGGTAGTGTGTTGTATAGGCTTTCTGGGTGCAATATGAGATTTGGGAAGGGCAGAGAGGAGGAGATGGAAGTTGTAAATAAGACAAGAGAACGCTACACTTTTCTGTGGTTTTATCTGTTAAAACTACCCAGCGCCATTTGTACACAGCAAACTCGCCACAGATATTAATCCTGGACTGGCAAATTGTATGTCATTCAGTGCCCCTCACCCACTGTTGTAGAAAGATGACACTTCGGCCAACATTAATATGACAGATAAATTGTCTCAGAGTCCTTATGCAATCAGTCTGTGCTCTTCTGAGTGTGAGCATGTAAACAGGATGTGCAGATCCCCCATACAAAGATTTGACAGAGTAGTCATCATCATTAGCAACCTTTCAGATGTTCTGGGGCTCATTTACCTTCCGCCTGACATCGAGACCTATGCAGAGACAAAAGTCTCCACTTATTGGAGTTCTTATTTAATATGTGTATACCACACTGTAATGTTTTCCTTAGATGTAGCGATCAAATCAGCACTGACAAAAAGTATATGCCTGTCAGCTTCCATTAAGTTCTTATTAAATGTTGCAGTGTTCTAGCTAATAGTTGTGAGGACAATTCAGCCATGGAGCAATAGACACTTGGTACAAACACCCTCTGTAGTTTAGAGCAGCCTTGGGGTGGCTGTAAAGCTGCAGCGGCTGCCAACAGCGCCCACAGTACATTCTGTTCATCTATGGGGGCAGAACAGGCTTTCCTCTCATTCCCATGAGACCTTTTATTTACCTCACCAGCAATGTGCTCTATTGGTATTTTGCTAGGAGTTAGAAGATGGGCGTTCTAGTCCTGAGTCTGCTAATGGCATGCGTAAGGCTAAGCAGATGAGGGAACGGAGAAGAAGAGCTCAGTCCTTGAGGGGGCCATTTAGGGACCTGGGGCAAAAATCAGTACTTGGTCCTGCTAGTGAAGGCAAGAGGCTGGACTCGATGACCTTTCGAGGTCCCTTCCTGTTCTAGGAGATTGGTATATCTCCACTTATTACTTACTTACTAAGAAAGGAATGAATATAGACAGGGGATGTGATGCTGCAGTCTGAGGAGGTGCTTGGAGGAAGCTGGGCAGATCAAGTGAGGGAATTATCCAGGGATGAGAAAAGTATGTTGGGAACAACATGAGGTATACTAAAAAAGGCTGCTCTCAGACGATGGGTGTTGTTTTTGGCATGTGGTAGCCAGCTTTTTTTCAGCACCAGAATGATGCTTGAATCCTACACTGATGGGGATGGTATAAGAACCTAAACAGAAATTATTAGAATAGAACAAACCAGAATGAACATGATTCCTAGAAAAAATGTACAACTTGGGTCTGGAGAGAGAAATCCCCTTCTGTCATCAGTCACTGGAAGTGACTGAGGTTCGCTCTCTTTGTTGAGTCTCTGTTTTCTGAGCTTGTCAAAAAATGCTTTATATTTTCATGACTTCATTTCAATCAACTTTTTTTTCATCAATTTTTTGGGCGTTTTTGTCAAAATGAAAACCGGAAAGTTTTCAAACTGATATATACCTGTTTTTCATTCCCTTCCCTTTTTTACTTTTTCGAACAGGAAATTTTTTTGGTTTTCCGTTTTTCATTTAAAAAAAAACAACAAAATTTTCAACAAATATTGTTTAGGTCAAAAAGGTTTTTTTGTCAAAACTATGTTTTGGTGAGAAAACTTTGACCAGCACTATCTATTTTATAGTTTATATGACAGGCTACAAGTTGAAGCTAGAAATAAGGTGCAAATTTTAAGTTAAGGTAATTAACCATTGAAACAACTTTCCAAGGAATATGGGGAATTCTCCATCACTTGGAGTCTTTCAGTCAAGCCTTTTAAAGATATTGCTACGTGACCTCAGTCATCTTCTTGGTGGGTTAACACAAGCAGGGAAAGTTTTTGGAATGATGACGCAGGCCCGAGCTTAATAAGCAACAGACCAATATGTGTTTATTATTGGAGGAGGATACAGAGGCTGCTCCCTCGTGCTGCTGACCGAAATGCAGTTTGGCTTTCTCCCCCAGGCAGGAAACACACTTGTTCTGTGTGTGAGCCTAGAAAGAGATACCCAAGACAGTGTAACATTCAGGCTTCATTGGCCTGGTCTACACTACGCGTTTAAATCGATTTAAAGAGCGTTAAATTGATTTAATGCTGTACCCATCCACACTACAACGCTCTTTATATCGATGTAAAGGGCTCTTTAAATCGATCTCTGTACTCCACCCCGACGAGAGGAGTAGCGCTAAATTTGATATTAACATATCAGATTACGGTTAGTGTGGACGGAAATCGATGTTATTGGCCTCCGGGCGGTATCCCACAGTGCACCACTGACCGCTCTGGACAGCAATCTGAACTCGGATGCAGCGGGCAGGTAAACAGGAAAAGCCCCGCGAA